>NC_088980.1:127133584-127201084 GCF_963932015.1 Anas acuta | reverse complement strand
TATCTGTAATGGAGGTTAGATGAGTATTAGCTACTAGGAAGCACTAATGGAGTGAACAAGAATGATGCTTAAATCATCAATATCCAGGTGCTTAGCATTACTTAGGAATAAAGCAATTAGGATTCAAAGGGAATAGTTATCAGATTTAAAAAGAGGCCATTTAATGTTTGTCACTGTGTCATTACTCCTATTTAATGGTAGGGGAACACTAAGGAGTTAAAAAGCATCATGAACATGGATTAGATAGTACAGTGAAAAAAGTCACAGCAGTTATAATTAAGAAGTGGGTAATTGTCACAGTTACTGCATAGTGACGTGGAAGATGCTATTGTTTTCCCCTATGCTTTCAACAGGAACAGGCAATGGAGTATGAAGTCTGTCGAAAATGTTTCAGATGATAAATACTATAGATGGAAAAGTCATGAATGATGCAGTCAGTATGAACTGCTGCCCCAGACTTGTCATGATTTTTGGACTGTCGGCTACTTACAATTTTTTGTGATTTCTTTCTATTCTTAATCTCTTCAAGCCTTACCCATCATGTTGTCTTCATTCTGCTCACATTGATGATGACCATGGCAGCCAAGATCTATTACATTTTTCAGATATTCTTTGGAATTTAATTGAAAGCTTAGAATGCATTTAAATATCCAGACAAGCTGCTCTAGAAGAGTGAAATCCACCTATTATATTGAAAGTTAAAGGTGGAGCTGAGGGTATAAAAACTAAATGAACAAAATGTGATGAAAGAAATACTCCATTTTCAGTCATGAGAGATGTAAAATAGAAAATTCACTAATCATGAAGAAACATTCCAATCTTCCTAAACTCTTTTAAGTGACTCCAAAAAAAGGAGAGATTTCTCTTTCTCTTAGAGGAATCAGAGGACTAAAAATATAGAAATGAAACTGCTACCAATGGGCAAAAAGCAAACAGAGAACAGAATTTAGTGACCTAATAACAAGGAAAGTAATTGCTGTTGAATCAAATTTCCCTCTTGATAAGATTTTCAAAACCACTAAGTACATATTACCCAGTGATGTGTGCATTCTTGGAAAAAGCTGCTGTGAATCTTCAAGCAGCCCAGGTTTAAGTGATATGCAAAAAAACTATGGTAACGATGATGACATTAAAAGGTTCATAGAACCACTATTAATAGCTAGAGGCAAGATGAAGCACTAGTTTTCTGCAAGGCATCACAGGCAAAAACACTAAGCTAAGAAGAAAAGCTAATAAGAAAAAAGAATGTGAATTTCAAGAACAGCTTTAAAAAAAAAGGAGGTGAACTCTTCTATCTACAGTCATCTAGAAAACAATAAGGTACTTGAAGAACAAAGACAAACCAGAAATAAAATTGTGTATGTATTCTGTATGTATTACAATTCCACCAATAACTCCATATTAGGAGTTATGCTGAGCAAACAAAGCAATGCCATTGAGAACTCACTCAGTATTTGATGCCCACAAGATGATATAATTATGTTACCTACAGAAATGTATCTCACAGGTGAGAATATACTCGGATACGTCATTCTAGAATCGGAGTTCTAGAGTTATTGTGATAACTCTGACATTGCAAAGCACTTGTTTCAGAACCAAATAACTGAATTTAAAGTTAATGGGTCCTTTCAGTCAGAAATGGAGAAATTAATCTTATTTTGATGAGTGTAATAAACTTTGCAAATAGAAGTTCAGTCTGAGCAACATATAAAGGACATAAAATGAAACATAGTATAAATATTTCCCTCGTGTGATTTAGCACTATTGTTCCATTTCAAACCTGTTGTAAAAAACAAATATTTTATTTAGAAAATAATAGTATTTTGCAAAAGTTAGTTGTTTTTACTCCTTTTTGGAAACTTATAAAGAGCAATGTTGGATTCAAGTGAAATCCCTCATAACATAAGTGAAACTAAAAAGTCTCAGTTCTCTGTCTAGCATGAATAAAGAGAAGCACAAAAGAGAATTTTAATTTTGATGCTTATTACTGTAATTTCAGAAGTTCCCTGTCTTAGCAAACAGCAGATATTTTCTTTAAAAGTGAGTATTGTACTAATTCTGAAATTTGTCCTTTAAACAAGCATGTAGGACAGAATAGATGTGTTTTACAACAGGAAATACCAACCCTGTAAACATCAATGAGAACAGGTAAATATTTGAAGATAAGAGGTCCTAGTGAGATTTCTTCTGAAGTGCATTTTCAGAATTGGGGCCAAAAGAGAAGAAATGGCACAGCTGCAGAAGAATTCACAAGAAGTATAATTGAAGTATAGGATAGTCATCATGGAGTTAGCTTCAGAAAATCCTTCATGTAAAGAATGATGCAGAACTGACTGACTGAGAATATATACACTGCTAGAAGAACCGTATCCAAAGAAAAGCTTGCTTGGGAGCCTGCTTCCAAAAAAATCATTCTTAAACACTTAGCATAAAATATGAATCTGAATTATCAACCAAAGCAGTGTATATAAGAAAATAGAAATGGGCTAATTAGGTGCAGGAAATACTGGTGTTGAGCACATACTGGAGAAAATCTGAGTAAATTACTTTTTTAATTTTTCTTTTAATATATATAATGAATGATTAAAATAATCTATTATTTCCATTCACTATAACTGCTCCATTTCATATCATTAGGGAATGGAGATTTATGAATGTAAGTATTTGCCAAGGAACGAAAGGGGGATGCGGGGGCTATTTAGCATTTGGCAGAAGGGAAAAAAACAAGACTCTACCAGCTGTTTTACACAGTGGGCTTTTGCCCACGATGGGCTAATTAACCTTAAGATGCAAGATGAAAGGGGCCAAAAATCCATCTCAATTGTCAGAGCACTGTGTATGCTATGCTCCTAATGATTTAAGTTTATCTTAGAGAAGAGCTAATTTGTGGAAATTAGAAAATATAAATAGTAAGTTACTGTGGAACAGTTGGCCTGTTTACCTGTAATTCTGTTTTTATACTATTAACAGCAAAACTTAGATTCTGAGGCTGAATTGATGCTAGTAAGTTGAACAGTACCAGAGAACATTTCCTAAAAACTGAACTCGGTTATTTTTAAAGGTAAACAGTGAGAAAGGACATTGGCACAGTTCTGGCCGACACCAACTAACATCCTCCAAAACAATGCCTGGGAACAACTAAGAGGCTACCATGGGTTTTCAGCCATTCCCAGGTGTCACTTTGAATGTGGACTTCCTGTTTTAGAGACTAGAACGATATGTTCCCAAGCAAATTATTTTACTGGTATAGCCCAAGTCTGAGTTTTCTGGAGCCTATTTTACCTGAAGGTCAAACTAACCAAATCTATTAGCAAAGTTATATGGAGAAACTGTACCTATAATTTTAATGAACAATGACCAGCCATTTTTGGACCTGGACACTGTATGCCATTAAGAAGGAAATACAACAACTTTATATTTCCTTTATATGCACTCTCTGTGCCAATAAGTGTTTGACAAAAGCCAGAGGGCAGTCAGCCAGAGACTCCATTGTGGAAGGAAAGTCATTCTGATCCAATGAAGAAAAAAGCAAGATGCTTTGACCACCACTTAGGGAAACAATAACATCATCATCATCAATCAAACCAGAGCTGCAGAGCAGAGAAGACATTGCTTAAGTCTTAGTTTGCCTAACAATACTAGTGATTAATCCTGTACCTTACCTGCCAAAAATAAATAAATAAAAAAATAAAAATTTAGAGACCAACAGCAAATGGAATTACTGCATAAAGTGAAGTGAAGTATCTCAACCAACTCCCTGCCCCTGGTGTGCATGTATTTGATACATGTAAAATTAGAGGATAAATGGGAGACCTTCAGTCTGCAAGGATGTACTGAGAGTGAACTCTGCAAAATTGGAGACTATCAGACACACACACACAAAGCTTCATTTTTGGGGACTAAACAAAACATTCTGCAGAAAATTCAAGAAGTGTTTTCCAATTTGAGCAAAAAACAGATTCAACCTCAGCAAAACAGTTATGTGTTCAGTTTAAAAGCACAAGTCCGAGTGTAATGTTGCATGTCTGCAATAATTTTACCAATTAGGTTTAAGAGATATTTGGATACCCCTGGAATATGGATAACAATGAAACTGCCATTAGTAATCGAAAACTTATCCTATCAGTCAATTATTCAGAAATACTGTAGAGGGTCTTAGCCAACATTTTTTTTGTTGTTGTTAGTATTTATTGTCAGTTAAAAAACAGATTGAACTGACTTAAGGTGTGGACCAAATGCCTGATGATCCAGTAGTATGGGAATAACTATTCTGCACTTCATCAGACATTATTTTAAATGTTTGCACACAAAAAAATTTACAGACAAAATTCTAATCCATGTTTTGCCTACATCAACATCATTCAGAAAAAAAAATACCCTGTAACATTGCTATTATTACACTAGTGATGTTACAGAAGCCTAATATAGACCAAAAACATTTCTGTTGATTAGATTTCAATTAAAATTATATTTTTCTGTTTAGGGAAAAAAGAGATATCGTCCAGGCTGCAGCAACAATTCAGAATTGCAGTGAGTACACCTTATTGCAGTATTTTTTATCTACTCACACAAGCCTCATAAGTATCATAGAATTGCAGGATCACAGAATGGTTAAAGTGAAAGGGACCTCTGGAAGTCATCTGCTCCAAACTCCCTGCTCAAGCAGGGAAACATTTAGCAGGTTGCCCAAGACCATGTCCAGGTGGCTTTTGAAGCTCTCCAAGGAAGGAGACTCCACAACCTCTATGGGCAATCTGTTCCAGCGTTCTGTCATACAGTGATATGAATGCATAATATGCTGTTTTAGAAGGGGATGGTGACTAGGCAAGTTGATCAAATTAATTAAACAAGAAAATCATCCCCTTATAGACTTACTGTTTGAACTTTGTGGAAATCCAGGTAAGGAGGATGGACCATTCATTCCAGGCAGAAGAACAGGAGGAAGGCCAGGGAGTCCTGGATATGCTGCTGGCAAACTGATACCATGAAGAGAACTGCTGTCCATCATGCCTGGTTGCTGTACTGTTAATCCTAGCACATCGGTAGCCTTCTTTATGCGATCCAATTCTTGCTGTGCCATCAGCTGTCTAACTGTTGTAGGAGCTAAATAATCTTTCTCCCGATCTAGCTGACTTCCCACAGTTTCTCTCACTTTTGTAATATGTTGTTTGGAAAATATGTGATCTCTTATGGACAAACGTGCAGAGTATTTCACACCACATAGAGAGCATTCGGGCTTTGTTCCATCAGGCCCAGTCTGATTTATCATGAATGGCTTCCCTATGTTAATTTTGAATTTCTTTTCTTTAGCCCGTGCATTCTGAAACCAGACTTGGACCACACGTTTGGGCAGACCAATCTCATTCCCTAGCATTTCACATTCTTGCATTGTAGGAGTCCGGTAGTCACTAAAGCAAGCCTTGAGAACTTTAAGCTGGAGGTTACTCATTTGTGTTCGGAAACGTTTGTGGCCTGGCCGATCACTGTTTTTGGATTTAAAGGGATTGCTAGCTCCAAATGGGTTAGGTGAACTTGGATCAGCTATGCTTGAAGTTTCACTGCGGTCAGCATTATCATCGGGGTCATCAGTAATGTAATAACTTTGGTCATGATCACCATCCTTGTCACTGAAATGTATTGAGGGGCTTGTTAGGGAAAAGAGAAATTTATCATCAGTATTCTCATTTGTAGGTGTAGTTGCAGCTTTTGTTAGAGTATCATTTGCAAGTGTTTTTTGTTCTTTGGGAGGTGATGCAGGCTTTGCATCCCCTGAACTGCCAGTCGTACTTTCCATTTCATTGTTCCCCTCATCTCCTGTCGTGGCATCACTAATTGCTGTATTAATTGACGAAGTCTCATCAAAGTCAGTCTTGTTTTGATCATATCCAGAGTCAGTAGGAGGGGCATTCAAATTTTCTATATCCTCACTTGACTCTGCTTTAAAAGAAGAAGGACTTAAGAGATTCTTCGGTGACATCTCTGCAGTTTTGCTAACGGGGGTTGATACAGTGGAGGCTAATTCATTTTCACTTGATAATTCAGTTTTTGCTAATGACAATGATGGGTAATCGAAAAATATGTACTTTTGGGGACTTTCTCCTCCATCTTCAGTTGATATCAAAGGACTTGGAGGCAAACTATAGCCTGCCTGTTTCCCTTCATTCCAATGTCGAGAGCGAATATGACTTTCTAAAGCTGATTTTGCTTTAAACAGAGCTCGACAAAAAGGACATCTTTTATGGGACTGGGCTGGACCAACTGCACGGAATTGTCCCTTTCGTTCTCGGGCTCTTGTATTCTGAAACCAGACTTGTACAACTCTCTTTTTAAGTCCCACTTCACGCGCAATGTGATCTAACATCTTTCTGGTGGGGTTGGAATCTAATAAGTACTTTTCATAAAGTATTTCTAGCTGCTCTGGAGTAATTGTAGTTCTTAAACGTTTATCACGATGTTGATCTTCTCCACTGTTTCCTCCCTCTTTTTCACTACCGTTATTGTCTTCCTTATCATCCAATTTTCGTTTCATGGAACCAGAAACTGTAGCAGGGTGTGTCGTGTGTGATGAACCAGTCTGTGGTGGCATCTGAGCGAGAGAACTATTAAGTAACTGTCCAGTCATCAAAGGATTATTGGGGTCAAATATCATATAGGGCATATCCATTGGTCTTTCTAAAAACTGTGAGTGAAGAAATTGGTTTTGGGCTGCTAGGAAATGCATGTGCTGGTGCTCTTGCCAAAGTTCTAGAGTTGGAAAGGCAACTGTACACTGATCACATTGGTACTGTAATAACTGAGGAGGTAGACTGTTCTGTAGAGGAGTCATTGAAATTGGTAAAGGACTGGATGGAACAGGTGCAGTTTGTGATGCAGAAGGAGGTCTCCCTACTATTTGTGGTGGTTTTTGTTGCTGTGGTTGAGAGGCTGAGGGCTGAGGATCAGAAGGGGTTACTGGAGCAGACTGTACTGGTTTGGTGCTTTGGGAAGTTGTATCAGTTTGCTTAGAGACGGTTTCGTTTTGTTTTGTTTTTTCTATGGACTCTGGTTTAGGAGAAGACTTCTCAGGTTCTGGTTTGGGTGATGGAATCAAAGGAGTACTAGAACCAGAGCCAGAGCTTGCTGCTGTGACTGCCACACTTTTTGATGACTCACTTTGGCCTGAAACTGTGCAGTTCTTATACACTGTTTGATCAGAGGCATCCATGGAATCTTCAGTTTGGCTTTCATCTTGAGCATCATCATCTTCATCTTTATAACACTGCTTTTTCTGGTGTGTAATCAAATCAAAGATCCTGGGAAAAACTACACTGCACTTTTTGCACTGATATTGCATGTTACTAGTTCGAATGTAGCGCTCATTTGTCAATTCCCTTTTCTCATTGTCTTTAGTTTCAGCTTGGTTTTCGTAACTTTTGCGAGCTTTTTGTCGTGCATTTTGGAACCATACAACAATAACTCGAGTAGGTAGGTTAAGAACAGTTGAAAGTTGTTCAATTTCATCATCCTTTGGATAAGCATTTGTATCAAAGAAGTCTTGGAGGACACGAAGCTGGTAGTCAGTAAATCGTGTCCTAGATGATCTCTTGCTGAAAGATGCATCAGACTTGTAAGGTTCTACAGTTGAAGGTTGGGGATCTATTCTGATATCTTCCAACACTGTTATGGGAGGGTTGCTGAAGTTATATGGAGAATCTTTATTTCTCTGTCGTTCTTTAAACAGTGTATTACGAAACCAGTGCTTGATAACTTTCTGTGAAAGACCAGACTTCTCAGCCATTTCCTGGATTTGTTCTTCACTTGGAGAATTGTTTATATCAAAATAAGCCCGCAATATTTTTAGCTGGTCATCTGTAATTCTTGTACGTGGGCGCTTGAACTGAGAGTGGCGCAGGAAATTGGGATCTAAGCCCAGCTGCTGCTGACAAAGCTGGGTAAGATCTGCAGACAAAGTATCCATTGGTGGCAACTGGAGGGCAAGCTGAGGAGGCAGTGCAGGATGCTGTACTGGCTGCATCATAATTGGAGGGAAGAGTGGGAGATCAAGTGAAACAGGAAGCTGGACTTGAGGTGGGGCTGATGGTGGTGGTGGTGGTGGAGGAGGTGGTGGTGGTGGAGGAGGTGGCGGTGGTGGTGTGGGTGGTGGAGCTTGTAAAGGAGTGGGAGTTGTGTTTTGAATTTTTCCAGCCCCAGCTGAAGAAGGCTGAGAAGGAGTTGGAGGAGGAGGAGGTGGTGGTGGTGGAGGAGGTGGTGGTGGTGGCGGTGTTTCTGGAGAAGATGGGGAAATTGGATAAAGCTTGTCATATGCCTCCCTGTACTGCCTGGCAAACTTTTCTAATGCTCCATATGGAAAAAATTGTCCATGCACATGTTCTTGGTGACTCTTCAAAATAAGAATATTGGAAAAGAGCTTACTGCAGGTTCCACATTCCAGTTTGTCCGTATTTTCACCTTCACCAGTCTTGCTTTTTTTCTGCACCTTTTGTCTGTTCTCATTGTATTGGATAACTAACTCAAACCCAAAGTTCTCCAACAAAGCCTTGGCTGCATTCCCCCTTGCTCCAGAAGCTATTCTGGGTGGTGGGATGGCTGGTTCTGAGGATTTTGGCTTCTTCATGTCTTTGTTTTCTTTTAGTCCTTCATTCTCATTAGTAAAATCTTGCTTTGGCTTCTCCTGTTTCTCAGAAATCTCTTCGGATTCCTTATATGATGGTATATCCTTTATCAACTGGCAGTCAGTACTTACTAAGCTGTTTTGCTCTGCTTTCATCATCTTGTTGCTTTGCTGCTGCTGTTTTTGAGACTGAAGTTGGGGTTGAGTAGATTGGTACTGTTGTGCTTGTTGCTGCAGTATCTGAAGCTGTGTTTGGCCAACATGGTGCTGACTTTGAATCTGCTGCTTTAAATCTTCTAGCAGTGATCCAGTCATACCAGCCATTCCAGGCATACCGAATGTGGCAGAACCAGGCAAACCCAGATCTGGGCTTAAGCTAAATTCTGTCCCAGGTATATAGAATGGGAAAAGGAACTGAGGCTGTTGAAATTGTAAGAGTGTTTCTGGTGTCATTGGAAAGTGAGGCAAAAAAGCTGGGTTTAGAAATTGGGGTTGAAAGAATGCAGCTTGCTGTTGCAGTTCATGCTGTAGTTGCATTTGAAGTTGTGCTGGTGACTGGGGTGGGTGATGTGTAGGCTGAGCAGAAATTAATTCAGAAGGCTGCTTTTTATTTAGTTCTTTGGCATCTAAATGTGTTTCTTTGCTGTTAACTGCTGGTAAGCTCATAGAATCTAGCATTCCTTGGCTGGGGCTATTAACATTCCCTGCTACACTATTTCCGCTACTTATATTACCACTTGGTTCTAATTTTGCAGCCCTTGCCTTTGTCTGATGAAGCACAGATCTCATATGGATTTCCAATGTAGAACTTTGGCTATATGCAACATTACAAATGCTGCACTTGTAGGGTTTGTTGTCAGTGCTGCTGTTTGTTTCTTGAGGGACAGGACTTGATGCTTCCTGCAAAACCTTTTTGAGTTTATGTAGATGGGAGACTGAGTTATAGTGGACCAAGAGAATGTTCTTTTGGGTGAAAGACTCTTTACACACTGTACATTTATATGGGCGAGACGGATCTAGAAATTTTTCCATAGTAAAATTTGGCCCTTTTCTAAAAGGTAAGGTCCGCTTTGGTTCTGAGCCCATATCATCTGGAATAGAGCTACTATCACTTCCTACAGGACTTGCTTTTCCTTCCTGATCCATCTCATAATCTCTTTCTATTTCCTGTTCAAGTGCATGATCATCTTGTCCCGTATTTTCACTTTCTGCCCAGAGTTCACCATTGACAGGTAAGGATGCGCACAGCTGCTGAAGTTCAGCTTCATTGAGTTCCGGGTGGCCTGCTTCCAAGTGTTTTTTTAAAGCCTGGAATGTACGGAAGTTACGTTGGCATAGGCTACACATGGTAGCTGCTCTAATAGCATGATATTGGGAATGTATCTGAAGCTTCTGCATAGTCTTAAAAGCCAAGCTACAATGGTTACAACGGTACTTATAGACATGGCGGTCAGAAACAGAGAGCTGTTGCTTCTTCTGCTGTTCATTTAGCTGATCTGGCATTGAGTCGGTGGTCTTTATATCTTTACTGCTACTCTTATTCCAATCTGCTGTTTCAGTAGATTCCTTAGGTGGCTTCTGTTCCTCGTTCTTAATTTCCATTCCAGCTTTTGATTCATCCATCCCAGGAGAACTTTTTTCATCCACAGGACTTTCACCTAGTTAAAGAAAGTGAAGTGTCTTTTATGCAGGTATAAGAGAATAGCACATAATATTAGTGTCTTGTTTTCCACTGGAAATCAAGAGAGGCTACGTATGCTGTGTATTAATAGAAATAATAAAATGCAAACATGATGATCAGAGTGACAATAGCAGCACAGCCCAGCACAGCACTTCTCTTTTTCATAAGGTAGGAGTTTATTGGTATAATGTGAGCATTAAACAGTAAGATTGACGGAGGGAGTAGAAGTGGGGACAATAGTTAGGACAGGTGATTAAAAAGATAGACTAGGAGGAAAGTGGTCCGAGGACAGAGGGAGGAGCATACTGTGAGACACAGTAAAGTAGCTTCCCAGCACAGAGTATGGTAAGAGTACAGGAGAAGAGCACAAGAAACCTATTACTGCAAATGGAGTCAGGGTTATTTGCCTAACATTCCCCAAAGAAGCTGGTGAAAGTACCACTGTGTTTTAGGACTGGGCCTTATTTGTTGGATAAACAAGGAGGGTCTTACCTTCAAAGAGGTTAGGCACTACTGAGTGATTAATTTTACCTCTAGCACAAGGAACCATTCTCGTATACACGTACATCCTAGTAGCTTTGTATGGGTGCAGATAGCCAAATTCAGGCCCCTTGATAATTTTCTCTCTTTTTTTTTTTTCTTTCTGTTTTAATCTCTGTGGTTACATGCAAGCCAAAAAGGATTCACTTTACTCAGAAGGAAACAAGCGGTTTATTCCTAAATTGTCCATACCTAGTTTTAAATGTCTGGGCTATTTCTTGCATACCTGAATATTTCCCAGATCCCTCTGCTGTAATAGTTGCAGGTGTATCACGTTCAGATTTCTCTGAAGCAGCTGCTGGCAATAGCATACTATTAGGCATCATGACATCTGGTACAGGAACCTTTGAAAGCCAAGAACACAGTATTATTAAAGGAAAAGTCACACTATTTAGTATTATACAGCAGTATAGATTATTGCAGAAGTATTATTTGAAAAGAAGAAAGAAAACTAAATTGGTTTTGTTGATCTCCAATTACATACTGCTCATTAAAGAGCCCTTTCAATTCTTTCTTCCTTTTTTTTTTTTTTTTTTTCTGTTTTAGTCACAATGAAGTGGTTGGCCTACCATCACATTATAAATGAAGGAGTTGTCTATGGATACAGAAATGAATCCTTAAAGAGCTGGATCTGAGATTCCCAAGTACAGCAAGACAACTAGAACTAAGACACTAGGCTGTCTTGGGAGATCTGTTTTCTAACTGAATCCACAACTTAATAACAACATTCTACACCTGACATTTATTTACTAACATTGATTTATGTAATGTTGAGACATTATTTTTCACAGAAATTTATTTTTTTGGTATGGCCTGTGCAATTTCTCAGTCAAGAACATGACTTCTTCGGTGAGTTCAGATGAGATTCTTTCTTCAAACAGAGTTTGCTGGTTAAGGCATTCATCCCAGATATGGGATGAATCAAGTCTGTGCCCAAACCAGGTTAGGTACTTAAAAACAGGTATTCCTTATTCCAATGGAATTGCCCTACCTGCTTCACACTTTTTTTTTTTTTTCTTTTCCCCATGAAAAATCTAAATGGCCTTTTATCTAGAGGCAGAAAGAAGAAACAAAACAAAACAAAACATATTTTATAATGAAACTTGTATTCTCCAACTAGGACCACTATTCATATTTTACAATGATTATATTACAATGATTACAATGATTATATAATGAAAGTACAGCTCAGTTATACACAGGAATATTTCTACATTTTGGAACTACACTTTACAGGGAAGTCAGGGAAGTTCTTTTTTTTTTTTTTTTTTTTTTTTTTCCAAACTAGAATCATGATACCTCTGAGACCTGGATAATATTAGACCCACTTTATGGGTGTGCACTTAGAGACACTGACAAGCTTTGCTTTTCCAAGGAGGAAACTGCAGGTTTTCATCATCTTTGAAATCCACCTCCAGTCATTTTCCCAAGGGACATCAGTCACTGGATGAACTGGCAACAGAATCTAAGAAACCTGACCTGCTCCCCATATCACGTTACCCAAATACTATGTCACTACAAATACATTGCCATGAGGCCTGAATATATTTCTGTAGAATGTACATCAGTATTTGGAACACTTACTGTCATGAGCAGCTTTTCCACACAGTCAGGGGACACACTGTGCAGATGGGTCAAATGAAGCTGGAGATGCATTTTGTTGCTGAGGACATCCTGGCAGAGGGGGCAGCAGATAACAGGTTGCATTGAATGCTGTGACAGGACATGCATCTGGATACGATTTGGGTCCCTACTATTGTAGTTACAATAAGGACATTGATAGAACTGAAAAACATCAAATTAAGATGCAGGCTATTAGTCAGCGTGCTTTTAATAACTTGATGATAGTGCTATTTTAATAGCACATCATCTCAGTTTTATTTTTGAGTTATCTGGAAAAGTTCTAGAATACAATTAAATTCTTACACTTTCCTTTACCTGCTCATGACAAAATTTACTGTCCTCTGGAGGCTTTGATTTTTTAGCTGCACCATCCTCTTCTTTTGCCAGAAGAAGCTGTTGTGCCCCTACCACAGTGTTCACTTTTGGTTCCTTCTCTGGTGTGACTATTCCTGTTCCAAAAACATAATTTTTAAGAACACATTTTAAACTTTAAAATATCCTATTTTACGAAGAGGATGTGATACCAAAGGTCTGTGTTGTCTCTGAGGATATTTTTTAGTTCTAAGTTTAAAGTTCTAAGAAAAAAAAAAAAAACAACCCTAGTAAGTATATAAGTATAAAGATGAAAATATGAAAATACACTTTTATCCTTGATGGAGATTCTATAAACACATTTTAAAATGGACTCTACTGTTTAGATAACCTAGGTTGCCTTTAAAAATTAATCAATAATATGCTTTATGTAGCAGCTCAGTATGAATTTGTGTATTACATTAAAACAAATCAGCTTTTGCTTAAAAATCCTGTTTTCCAAAATAATTAATTTGCTGATGTTTAATTACCCTCTCTCTTTTCTAAACTGTCTGAGCAATATGATTATTGTGCTGTTTTGATAACTCCTGCCTAGTTACAATTCTGAAGCTAAATATAGTGAGGCTTTAAAAGAAATACTGTGGAGAATAGGATTTCAGAGATAAATTATTATTAATTATATACAAAGATCAGTCATTTGGGATTGCCTTAGATGTTTACACTGTGAATTTTTATAGTCTGGCATTTGTGATCAAAACCAGAATATAATTGTTTTCTATAGATAGTTCTACTATAAGTATTAAATACTATATTTAATGTTATGCCTGAACTAGCTGTGTAACGTGGCCCAGTCGTGCACACATCAAAGAAAGCAGTGCAATTCTAATTTCCCAGTCCATCAGAAAATTCTTTCCAGCGTCAATTTGCCAGATAATCTCTTCTGCTAGGCTGGATATTACAAGAGCATTGGGTAGGCATGTCACATACATCTCACGACAAACACAAAACCTCATTTACCAACCATTCCAATCTCATCATAGTGCGGCATCATCTGACCTTTTTTCTGCTGTTTATTATGAGTATTTCTAATTTTAACTTTCAATTTTCACCATCTTCCAGTCAATTTGCAACTAAATTATTTCCAGGGTGAGGACACTATCACTGGACACTGGGTGCAAATACATCTTGAAATGCAATGAAGCTAAACCATTGATTGCTATCAGACCCAACATAAATATATAGTCCAGGGGTAATCTGATTGTATGCTGTGCATGAAGATTTATCTTGATTTTTTTCAATCCACATAAGGTTCATATAAATGAACAAATTGCACCTCATTGCACAATAACCTAGGATTAATTTAAAAATAAGGTCATGGATGTTTTGGAACAAAGTAAACATGAACAAAGAAAATGCTTCTATTTTTCTGTAGACAAAACTAAGAACTTTTTTTATTGTTATCAATATCATATACAATTTGTGCAATGGTTGATATTAAAAGAGCAACATTAAAGAGAAGTAAGATAAGAGAAAAATTTTCAGGGTAAATATCAAATCCTTATGGTAAAATAATAAACAATTGAAAACTGAATCATACAGAGACATATTCTGAAGGGCATTTAAAACAAACAAACAAACAAACATATTTTATGACTTATACATTAATGTTGATTTCCCCACACATTGTTATTCATTCCTAAGATGGTAATTATTTCTTTTGGTGTAATTTAGGCCAGCAATTCTAACGTGTTCTTGCTCAAATTGAAGTTTATTCTTGCCATATTTTCCTACTTTTAATGACCAATTTGTCAACATAGGTTTAATATCTGTACAAGCAAGCTGCTTTCTGGAGCCCCACCGAATTTTTACTCTCTCAGGAATGGCTCCTGGAGGCCTCATTTAGATGGCTCAGTAAGGGTTGTGCCTACAACCTGACGGACTAGCGAAGCTTTAAAGGCAAAATCTACATGATACAACAACAAAAGACACCATTTTATTACTCAGTTTGGTTTATTATAATACAGTACTCACTGGCTTAGCTGTATTTACTTGGCAAGACACCATTATTATTTAAATGTCTTAACTGTGAGAGTTATACAAAGTAAAAAAGTGACATACTATATTAACAGAGAAAGGTTGCTTCTCAGGTTTTAGAAGGATAGGTTCAAATTATTAACCTCTCTTCATTTCCAACTGTCAAAAATGTCTAACAGTTGACTGCTGTTTCTTACCTTTATCATATGTCACTTTTAAAATGTTCCTTTATAAAGACAAATGGGCTAGGATCTCAACTGGTATATAATTCATTATACAGGATGCTGAATTTAAAAACTAAAAGAAAACAATTCTCTTCTCACATTAGATTGTTTTCAACATTTTGTTATGGAAATTAGGATCCCAATTCTGCTCTGAAATCCGTTTTAGAAAATGCATTTAACTGTGTTTTTGGCATTGGCATATAACTGCTAATGAATTTTAGCTTGGAGTGCACTCTGCGTGTGCCCGGGCACACACAAGGTTAATATTACACATCATCTTCCACCACAGGATAGGACAACTTAATTACTTCAAAGGGCCAATAATAATCATAAAACACATAGTTCTTGTTTCAATAAAAACAAATATTTTTTTGGTTAAATTTTCTTTTGTGGTGGTTAATATAATAAAACCATGGAATCATAAAACACTGTGCTGGGGTCAATAAATGCATAACAAAGCACAGGTTTTTACTATGCTTACTATGATATTTATATAAATTGTTGAAATTTACAGATCCTTTGTTGTTTTTGTTGTTGATGTTGTGCTGGATTCATTCAGTGCCAAATACTGTTACTTCTTAAAGGACTGAAGTTACATCTGGCCTATAGCAAAGCATATGTGACTGACAGTTTGCACAAAAAGAGGGCTGATTCTTCGCCCTGGGGCTAAGTCAATCACCCCTGTGCATGGTGAGGACGGAACTCCCCAGCCCAGAGCAGCAGCACTTTACACCTGGTCCTCGCCTGCCACAAGTGTAGCTGCCAAAAGCAAGTGAGGTTTGACTCCTCATGAAAGCAAATCATCCAGTTACTACAACTTAGTGCCTTTTCTTGCTGTGTTAACTTTCTTCTTTGTGTTGGATTCAGTGTTTTAAGGAGTTGAACAAAAAGCAGGCTGAACTAAGTCATGGCTTTACAGATAGGGTGTTGAAGGAGGAAGGGGAGAGGAGAGAAAATATTATGGTCCTGAGCATGAAGTGTGGCACTTTTTTTTTATAGCTGGGTGTTCCCCTGGCATGCTGGCAGCTTAAAAAGCAGCTGTAGGAAGAGACTAAATCCTGTTATTGGTATTTTAAATATGCATTTTCTATTCTTGAGACACTGCTTTTTTTCCTAATTGTGAAACACAACTGCAATTCATTTTACAATATATAATACACATCATTATTTTAGATGAATAATGTACTTTCAATACATTTATCTGAAAAACTAAGTTTAATTATAATTAAGTGCCACAAAATATACTACTCAATGATTAACTGTCAGTTACGGAATTATTTAACTTGTGTAAAATTGCTAATACAAAAATGACATAATTCACTGCAATTCAGATGCCTTCACTTTATTAGCATCTTTGAAACCCCAAAATAAAAATATAAATGTTTGTGTGACTAACAAGGGGGAGAATGCTAAGGAAATAAAATTGTGGAAAACCTACAATCAAAATACTATTTAGTTATTTATGAATCTATATGTTTGATAAAGATTGCAATAATTTAAGACTTCTGACACATTAGATGATGTTATTCAGCCTCAAAATAATTCTAAAATTATAATTACTGGTAGAGTATTCCTTCTAATTAGAGTAGAATGAAAGGATAATTTTCATTGCAATAATGAAGGTTAATTTCCATCCTTCCCCATGTTTACTACCTTATTAAAAAGTGCTCCCCTTAGCCATGGCAGAGACATATTACATTTTCAATGCAAATGTATTAATCTGGATAAATTCCATATTAATTCTGGCATTGCATAGAGCTGTAATTTGGATTATAATTAATCTAAAGTGGCACTAGATTTAAATGACAATATAAATGAGGCATTAGTAGGCTTTTCTATTCTGAATGAATATTCAACAAATATAACTCGCATATTGCCAAGTCTCATTTTGAAAGCTCTACTCCTTGAGATAAGGTAAGCAATACAGCACAACAGCTTACACAAACATAGTGTTACTAAATACATGTTAATCCTTTCTCGTCTAATAGATTCTATGCTAAAGAGGGGTCACACCACTTTCCTGTCTAACTTGTTAGTATTGTGATTAATTTATTGTTTTTCCTGAGATTTCTTTGGCAAGACTTGCAACACTCAATTCACGAGAAAGCCCAAATTAACATTCAATTACACATAAGCAGTTATGCAGTCATTAGAAATACTTGTCAGCCGAGTGAAAATTAGGATGATGATTTGAATGATACATATGGAGAATTAATTTAGATTATGAAAATAAAATTTCTAACAGATTTAGGAATTTACAGTACAAACTGCTTTCTCTAAAGCACAAAGGCAATCATGTATTTTAGCCCTTGTTTATATATGAATCTTACTGCAAGTTATTTGTGTAATTGCTGGCACGGGAATGCAAAACAATTATGCTGTTTTTTTTGTAGTGCACCCAGTAGGCATTTGGATATAGGTTTGTCCTAATTAAACTTGGCCCTTATGAGCAACTAATCGTGATGGAATTTTGAGAATTCCCCTTCAGGATTTTTTTCTAGGTTCCATCCTTTTTTTCCTGTGTTTTCTTTTTCTCCCTTTTTCTTTTTTTTTTTTTTTTTGTCTCTCCCTGTTCCTTTTCCTTTTCTCTTTCTTCTTATACTTTTCTTTTTCTTTTTTTCTTTTTCTTTTTCTTTTTCTTTTTCTTTTTCTTTTTCTTTTTCTTTTTCTTTTTCTTTTTCTTTTTCTTTTTCTTTTCCTCTTCCCTTTCCCTTTCCCTTCTTTTTTTTTTTCTTTTTTTTTCTTTTTTTTTTCTGGAGTTTTAATACCATATTCTCTCTTATACAGCTATAAATGGACTGTCTGAGAAAAAGAGAGAGCTGACAAACTCCCTGAAGTGCTTTGCAGTATCCCCTAAGTAGAACGTATGGTGGGAAATGCAGGCTCCAGGTGGCCTTCACCCCTCTCTTGATGAGTGTCCAGGACAGCCCCTGACAACACTGTGCAGGAGGACGTATGCCTGCTTTGCAGCATGGCTTTACTGCATCACAGACAGCTATTTCCAAGTCAAAAAGCCAGCCAAGGGAGTATATATATTTTAAACCACAACACAATTTCTTGCTCAACATCATCCTTGTCATCATCTGCCTTTCTTCAGTCTCTTGATCTCAAAAAATAAAGCGACTGAAGAGCAGCTGAGGTTCTAAACTGTGATGGATACTGACCTTAGCACATCAACAAGCAAACATAAAGGAAGCTTTAATCTTTAGGTCAGTTTACTGAATAAATTCAGCACAAAAAGGGCCACATATATATATATGTATATATATATATAAAGCAAATGAAAAATGTTTACTGTGTAAATTACAGTACATTACAGTACTTAGTAAATTACATTTACTAAGCAAATTACAGTATGGGAGAATTTGGGTGTAAAGAAACTCATATGTAAAATTATATTTTCTCTACAACTATATGTCTTTATGGAGAATACAACCTCCTTTGTATGCTGCTGTCATTGGCATACAAGGATAAGATATATGACTACCTGAAACTAATAGGCTTCAACCTGTTTCAGCACTTCTTCTGCTTCAATGAATCTAACATAATGTAACTAGGTGTAGCGTGCGGCAAAAGTAGCCAATGTAATATTCATCGTGACCATAGATTTCCATCTCATACATAGAAAGCATGGATGAAGTCACATATTTGCCAAATCAAACACAGAAAAAGCCTTGGGTATCTACACCAGATGCTGGCCCTGGGTTTGTTTGTGCACAAGTAAATGTCATGACATAGGGGTTTTGTTTTCAAAGACAGTAGCTTTCATTACTGGGCTTTGTCTATTCCAGGAGATCAAAATTACCCAACCCATAATCCGTTTTCAATGATATTTCCTCTTTCTTAGGCTGAATCATCTGTAAACTTTTTCAATGGATTTTGTATATTTTTTTCAAAATGCCTCAAATAAATGCCCAGGAAGAGGCCAGATTCTTGGGAGTAACTGATCAGAGAGCAAGAACAAAAAATAATAATAACAACGCCCCCCCCCCCCCCCCCCCCCCCCATGCACATTCTTTGGGTTAAAAGGGGGACAAAACCTGATTGAAGAAAAAATTCAAGTGGTACCTAATCCCATGCTTATGAAAAATTAATATGCCATCAGAGGAATCACAAGTACAGCTAAGATTAATGAAAGGCGCTTAAAAAATTACAAGCACACAAACTGATTTGATTAAAAAATAATCTCACTGGTCGTCCTGTAATATTCTTCAACTTATCCGCATCTATCCTGTCAGATGGTTATGATTAAAAATAGGTCAATGGGAGGCTACTGATAGAAATCACATGCAAAACGCACATGCAATGAATAGTAGTGGGAATGTCCAGACAGTTTAAAATGAAAGAGCATTTCATAAGTTAAAAAAAAGGGAAGACAAAATTCTAGCATCTTACCAGAGTCTTTACTAGCCTTTTTGCTTTCACTATTGTCTCTCTCACTTGAGTCTTTATCATCACCAACAGCCACTGATGTACTTTTAGCAGACCCTTCTGTGTCTTCACCTTGTTCTTCTGGGGACAAGCACAGAAAAGATCTAACTTAGTGACCATTTAGCAGCACTGAAAGAGGGTGTCAAAACAGGGAGAAGGGTTGGGGGGGGGAGAGAAAGAAGGGAAAGAACAGCACTTTAAAGAGGTTGGACATTAATAACAAATAATTTGCAATACTTCAAAATCTAGCCAGAGATTCTGAACATGTCTTTATCAGAGTATCTGCTTCCCACCAGCATGACAGTTTTAAAGCTTGTCATTTCATATTCTTTAGCTAGAAATGATTTGTGTTAAAATACAGGCACACAGATGCACAGATGCATCACACTGGCTTGAACAAAAGTAAGCCCATGTAAAAATGTATCTTGAAGCCAAAAAAAGAAAAAAGAAAAAAAGGGGGAATTCAAATATAAATCCTATTAGTACAGCAGTATCCCGCTAATTGCAGTAAGTAAGTATTAGGTATTAGGTACTGTATTAAATATAAACCTCTGGCTTTGCAGGAGAAGTCTCAAATTTTGTCTCCAGGGGGAGCCATTCGGGATAAATGATAGAACTTGGTATATGGCTTCTGAGGAAGCAGCATTACCCACACCTCACTTACGTGTTCACACCAGCTAGATTACATGGAAATCTTCACAGTAACTCAAGCCTATTTAATTATTCTGTAAATCTTTGCTATGCTGCTACTGGTGGATTAATCTGTTTATGCAGTTAGCTTCTATGCTGGGGCTGTGTTAGCACTAATCCGTGAAAGGCCCACTGTTCCTTTTCATCCTGCGATCATTTGTCTCTCACTGTGCTGATGTCACATTTTAATGAATTTTTAGCAATCTGAGTAATGCCAGATAACCAGACTTGTAACTCCCCACAGCACAGCATGCTGTTTTCATTGCAGCACAAAAAATAAAAATCATATTTCTCAGTTCAGGTAGGAATTATATAAATTAGGAGGTGAAAGTAAAATGGGATTCGAAGCACCAGGCCGCTCAATTTCATAAAATCTTTAATGACCATATAAATTAACCCTGGAAAGGCAAAAGGTCACAGACACACATTTGCATACACTCTTCTATTCACTTTTGATAAGCAGAGCTTTTATGCAGGGAACATGATACAATTAACCCTTCAGGAACCACACAAAATGCAACTACCGACATTTTAAGTGTCAAGCATTAACTGAAAATTACACACTGCATAAAATTTTCATTGTAAATGCTATAGTGATTGAAAGGGGAAATAGTGGCCCTCTTCGCACCCCATGTTTTATTAATAACATTCTGACAGCCGAATGAAATATCCTCTGTCATATGTAGCAGCTGAGCACAAAAAAATTGCTGCTTAGTGCCTTACTTGCCAGCCAGGCACTGAAACTGTATGCCTAGGCAAACAACCCTCAGATCGATGTGGTGACCCTATCCAATTCTCGAGTCTCTGCAAAACCAGAGAGGGTTCAGAATCAGAAGAGGGGAAAGAGAGAAAGAGAGAAAGAGAAAGAAAGAGAGAAAGAGAGAGAGAAAGAGAGAGGAAGAGAAAGAGTGAAAGAGCGAAAGAAAGAGTGAAACAGCGGAAGGAAGGAAGGAAGGAAGGAAGGAAGGAAGGAAGGAAGGAAGGAAGGAAGGAAGGAAGGAAGGAAGGAAGGAAGGAAGGAAGGAAGGAAGGAAGGAAGGAAGGAAGGAAGGAAGGAAAGAAAGAAAGAAAGAAAGAAAGAAGAAAGAAAGAAAGAAAGAAAGAAAGAAAGAAAGAAAGAAAGAAAGAAAGAAAGAAAGAAAGAAAGAAAGAAAGAAATAGAGAGCTGCAATTTTGGAAACCAAAAAAAAAAAAAAAGGAACAAAAACCAACAACCCCATATCTCAGCCACAGATCAATGTGTTTTGCATTGCCATCAAAATATGATAGGTGAGGACTAAGCCTGTGTGTCCACTTTTGGAATCACATAGAGAGAAAGATTGTCCCCTCTTCTAAAAATAATAGCATATTAAAAAAATAAAGATTACCATCAAAATGGACACCCCACCCCCCACCCCCTCCGTGCTGTTTTAGCACTCTCCCTGCTGCGGCCCCCTGCCCCCTCCTGCGATGATAGCTAATCAAACACGGGAGGCATCCCGGCCACAGCTGGAAGCAGGGCTGTGTTTGTCCGGGTGGCGGGGGAGCGCAGTTCAGGATGCTGTGAGTCTGTGATCCTGCTTGGATCGGGCTGTGTTAATGCCAAGTGCGCACACATGAGGCTCGTATCCAGTGTCAGGCCCTGTGGCCTCACGGAGCCTGTGGCAAATCCCTTCTCGACTCATCCTTGGGAATGGCTGCACTGTTTCTTCTACTAGATTTACTGGCCCAGTTCCCCTGGGCTGGAAAATGAAGTGTCAAAGTGCTACTGAGTGTCCTTATCTTGAGGGGACATAAAATTGTAAGGGCTATCGTGGCACACATTAATAAAACATTGTGTGTGTGTCAGGCAAAGAGAAAGAAAATTATGAAGGTACTAAAAGAAAAGCTACAGTATCATCTGGGTCTCATCAGACAATTTTTGCAGGGTGCTCTCCTGTTTTTCTGGTATGTGTTTTAAGTGTGAGAGAAATTCCCAGACATGTTCTCCTATACATCATCGTGGTGTCTGACCTCAGCCTGACCCTGGCAACAGTTTGAGAAATCTGAATGTGAACAAAGACTCTGTGTCAGCAGCAGGGAGAGATTGCGGGATAGACTTTCCCCATCAACTTAATCGCAAACAGCAGTTCTGAGGCCATAACTTTACAGGGCTCCACCAAGCCACAAACACATAACCTTTAGAGGTGAAACTGCCCCCCTCTCCCCACCCCCCTTCTGTGATTTTTCTCAGTCTTGTGGTGTTCCCTTTGATGTAGCAAGGCAATTAGCTCTAATGTTCAAGTACTGCAGACCTGTTTTATGGTTTGGAAGGTGAGAGCTGTTTATTACAGGTAGGCTCCTGGGGGCCATAAAGGCTTTGCAAATTTTTAATCATGCAAAAAACTAATCAAAATGTAACTTATACACACCGTAAAAATTAATATCATTATTATGCATAGTATAAATTGCCTGCCTTGGCTTTCAATGGCACTCACTTCTAGAAAATACATTTGGCATTCATTTCAGAATATTTATGCCATTCACTTCAGAAATAAATTTCATAGACAGAAATGATAATACAACTTCTCATATTTTCCTTCAAAATTACAAAAAGGCTAAGATTCATACAGTTGCGACATTTATCAAAGGGACAAGATGTAAATTCAATAGTTCTAACTTAAAGGTAGTTAGTAAACTTACAAAAAAAAAAAAAAAACACCTTAAGAAAGACCATCATTAGAATAGATATTGAGGATATTGAATGAAACACACAATCAAAGACACTACATACCTATACAAAAGACAAATCAACAAACATTTCTTTTCAGTAATATTTTTGTTCTTACTTCATATGCTAACCAACAAGGATACTATTAAGTTACAAAAATGTGATGATTCCTGCTTGAAGACACAAAAGCAACAAAACAGAATATGATGGGGCCACAGATCCCAGAACTAGTCCTAATATTCTCTTTTAAATTTACATGAGTCCTGACTATATAAATTTACAAATGTCAGTTTTGAAAATGAATAGAACAGCAGATTCAAATGTACTTTAATGACTTTAATAACACTTACTACTGCAATATGATATTTTATTCACACCTGGTTTTATTTTGTCTAAACATTGAAAGTTTCTTTTGATGTTGGATCTCTTGAATTTATCAACTGCCTTAGAATTAAACACACACACACACACACAAAAAAAAAAGTTAGCACGGATTGAACTAAAACTGTAAAACCATGAAAAAGGAAAACTTAAGCTTCAGAGGTACTGTTAATCAGCTGATGCTGCATATTATATATTCTATGTCATATACATTTGTATGTTAATCTACACCCGATTCTATTCCACTTTCATGAAAGGAAACCCTTATGACCTTCCTCAGTCCAATGAAGTCAAGATGTGTGATGATTTCAACTGCAAAATCCAGGCCTCACCCAAAGCTGAATAGCAGATACCAGCAGAAAAATTAGATGAATATACATATATATTTGGGAAAAGCCAGACTTACTGAGGTGCAAATAAAAGAACAAATATATCCACCATAGCTATGGCAAGGTATATGGAAAAAAAAATCTAATTTTTGAAATAAAATATT
Organism: Anas acuta; assembly: GCF_963932015.1. Classification (NCBI taxonomy): domain Eukaryota; kingdom Metazoa; phylum Chordata; class Aves; order Anseriformes; family Anatidae; genus Anas; species Anas acuta. Next base: position 127,177,375 of record NC_088980.1, on the reverse strand, counting down.
GAAAAGTTAAAGGAAAAATGTGGCAAAGTTGAAAGAGCACTGATATATGAATCAATGGACAGCCGTTACTGTTTTAGTCTAGGATTTTTTTGCTGTTGGTAACCCTTTTGCATTCTCCAAACTGCAAGTAATTTCCAAAATGAGGATGATCTACCAGTTGTGGATGAGTAATTGTGGTTATGAAAGAGAAAGCAAGATTAAGAAAGTGTTTGTGACTAAGGGCCAAATGGACAAGGAAAAAATAAATCAGTCAACTAAAGTAGTAAATAAATAAATAGGAAATGAGACAGAGATTAAAAAAATACAGTGTTTTTTATTCAATATGTTCAATAAACAGCTAAATCAACAGTACCCATAAATGTTCAGTATAGGTGTATCCCAGGTTCAACTGGGAGAAGGAATGGCTTGATGAGATTAACTATCAGGATGAGAAAGTAACCACTAGCAAAAGATAATGGAAGAATGGACTGAAGAAATGGATAAGCAGCAGATAGTATAGGGAAAAGAGGAACAACAAAACAAAACAAAATAGTAACTCATACAGTATGCAAGAGAAGAAAAAGTGAATTATGAACAGGTATTGTGGATTTTATTCTAGAGTATTCCAGTTACTCTACATAGCTGATAGTAGGTTCTCTCTGATGTCTGGATTGCAATTTATTCACCCATATATTTCAGAAAGTATTCATTCTATTTTCTAGCTAGTCTTGGAGAGCATGAGTGAGAAACAGGATGCCTTGCTCATTCAGGATCTTGACTGCATTCTCTAGTGGTCATAATTCATCTTCAAATAGGATTTCTAATTTCTCATTTAGGGACTCAAGGGGAATAACAACACCAACTCGTTAATAACTGTTTCTAATCTCTGTGTCATATTTAAAACTATTGCTTTTAGAAGGCTGAACATCCCACAAACAAGCTTATAATTAAATGATGATCATCATATTGACCAGAAAGTGCTAACCGGCACTTTGTATCAAATTGTACCATTTTGTTTTGTGGTGTATCATTTGAATTTTTATAGCAGTCTAATGTTTATTTTCTTCTGTTTGTATTACTGTGTTAGAGAAGCCCTACTGCAAAGCTGGCTGAACAGAGCACGCTGTGGTAGCTCCTTCCCAATGAGTGTCACAAATCACACCCACTCCACCCAGCAGCCAATATTCCCCACTTGCCACACTCAGCCTCACCCCTTTGGCTACTGGTAAGTAGCAGCCCTCATCTACCCTACTTCTTTTTTTCTCAGCTTCTGAAGGTAAAAAAAAAATCATTATCACCAGTTAATTCACCTGGTACTTCATTTTTTCCTATTCTATTATACATTTATATATATATATACATGTAAACATCAGTCTACTTAGAGCTGCTGAAAGAGAAGGAATATTCTTCTGAGCAGTTTAGAGGGGTGTGGTGTCCTTTGCAGTTCGGCTGCTGAGCAAGCTCTCCCTTTATCTTGCTGCTCGCTGGAATTGACTGTTTCCTAGTCTTCCTTTCATATTCTTAGAGTAAATCAGGATCAGAAGCATGTTTTACTCTGATAATAATGTAAAATGTTGGTAAACTTATATCGAGCCACACTGGCTGATCAGAAAAATGGAAAATTTGTGGGGGTTTGCTGTTGTTGTTTTATTTTTATATTAATATTTCATTAAATATTTTGCAAGAGGCAAAAAGAGCATATGCTGACAAAACCATTAACAGAGAATGTCAGCTATTCAGAAACTCAGCAATGTTTTCCAGATGTGATTGGAGATGCACAGTTAATCATTTATTATGCAAAAAGGGATACTTTTCCTACTTGGCCATCTCTAGAAAGGCATTGAAGCATGAATCTATATTGAAAATAGTCAAACTTTTCCAACTCGGGACTTTTCTTTTGGCTGCCATTACGGTTCACAGAAACTGCTGTTTCCCCCATCAGCAAAAGGTATGAAGAAAACTAGCACTGTCTGACTTGAGCTGTAATACGTTTACATCAGGGTTATTTTGAAAAGAAAATTCAATCTCATTGCTAATTCTTATTTAACATGCTGGTTTGGATACACCCTGCCTAATTTAAGGCACTGCTCCAATATTCCTCCCTATGGAAGGAAAGGCAGGGATCTTCAGGGCACAACTCAGACTTTAGAAAGCCTCTGGAGCTGTCTAATTCCTCCCTGACTATAGAGGGATTTTAGTGAAATTTACTGTTTGAGTGTAGACTTCTCAAATTGGCACTGCAGCTAAATGTTAGAAGTTAGGTGGGTGAACCTGAGACTGAGCCTAACCCAAAGTTCAAAAAGTCAATGAGAGTCTCCTCATTACTTTGCCAGTTTATTGGGTGCTCATTTCTAGCCTGTGGGGAAAATAAATAAATAAATAAATACTGTGTCTTCACAGTATCACCTTTCTTGCATACCTCTTGTTCAGCTGTGTTTTACTTTTCTGTGTTGCTGTTCAATCTGTTTTCAATGTCCCTTCATATACAAATGCTTCTGCTGTCCCTGATTTCTTACATTTTTTCCTACCTCCCACATGAGCTCAGTTTCCAATACCTCATGTAAGTGGTGAGATTGGCTCTCCCTTTTGCACTTTCCAGAACAATCCTTTAGAACAATCCTTTTTTTTATTTACAAAGAAATCTTCAATGTTAATTAGCAGCTCATTTTAAATGTAATTTAAATTACATATTTTATTATTGACTCAGTTTTTGGGCTTCTCTCTGAAATACACTGTAAAATCCTTCTCATTTACCTTCCAGATTTTCTCTCTGAATTATTCACCTCTTTTTGGCTCACTAATAATATGTCTCTGAAATTATCTGTAAGGAATTCTGTTACGCATATATTTCTCCTTTGTCTTTTGAGAATACTAGAGTAAAAGAATTTATTTTCTTTGCCATCTCCTGATCATTTTGGACTGACTTCTTATTCTCTGGTGGTCTAGCAGACCTAATGACTCTCTTCTGCATGGTTTTTACTTCTGAGATACAATAACAATTCCTATTCAGCTTTTCTAGGTACCTTCACATAGTTGTTCCTCCTAGCCAACCTTTATGTTCAGTTTTATTAACATAATTTTGGCTTTATTTCCATTTTTAAGGATACTTTCTTCTGACCTGAATAAATTCTTGTACTATTTCTTGTTATGTAGCTAAACTACACCCCTCCAGTTTTAATACTCCTACCCCTTGATGCTAAGTGTCACAGGCAGAAGTGGGTGATTTATTTACATGGGGGAAAAATACCTGAACATAACCACCTTTTATTTTTTGATTATCTTTTTTAAATAACCTTTACAGAATTATTCACTTTTTCACAGTTACCTGATAAATACTTTATAGCATATATATAGCAGTCTGTGATTTTTTATTTTATTTTTTTTTATTAATTTATTTGTTGCTAATATCACTTGCATCTTCAGAGTTCAAAAGTATGCACACAACATATGCACACACCATATTCATTGTTTAACATAGGTATGTACCAAATGGTCTTTGATTTTTTGGAAAGACAACACAGGTGCTTCAACCCAGATAAAAATGGTTGAGTGATGTGTAAGAATCTTCACCAAGATTTCCACTGCCAAAAATTTCCTCTAAAATTTTCCTGTAGAAACCATGTTTCCTGTTTATAGCTGTACCATACAAAACATAGTACATTGACACAGGGTCAAGACCACTATTGAGACAAAAGGAAATTATAAAAATCTTCTCATCAAAACTAGCAAAAAGAAGTTAAAAGCAGTGATACTTTCCTGTCTCCTTGTGTCCCATTCCCTTCTGTTACTGTCTTCCCTTTCACCCTCTAGTCCCAGTCTGGAAAACTTGGATAACAAACTCTTGTGTCATTATTCAAATATTATTCAGTTTTGTGGAATGTTCCTGACTCATATCATTTGTGTGTAACATGCTATGTCTCCATCCTTTTCATCCACAACACCCTATAGGAACCTTCCTGTTCTATTGCAGTGCTTCAAGGCCTAAAGCTAATTTTTTCTTGCTTCATTGTCTGAGATCAGGCTACACTATCCTATTAATTACTCAGGCCTGAAGCTCAAATCTGCTGCCAAGTTTGTCAGAGACACCTGCATGATGTGCTCTGAAGATGAGAAATATCAATTAGTTCTTAGCACAATAATGGGTGACATAAATACTGAAAGAGAGTAGAACACATACACAGATTTTCTGAATTTAGAAATTCTGGTTCTAGAGGTTCTCCTAGTGCCAAATCAAGCACTTCACATCACCTTCTCTTGCTGTCAAACTTCTTGAGTGGCATATCACAGAATCACAGAATTTCTAGGTTGGAAGAGACTTCAAGATCATCAAGTCCAACCTCTGACCTAACACTGACAGTCCTCCACTAAACCATATCCCTAAGCTCTACATCTAAATGTCTTTTAAAGACCTCCAGGGATGGTGACTCCACCACTTCCCTGGGCAGCCCATTCCAATGTCTAATAACCCTCTCAGTAAAGAAGTTCATCCTAACATCCAACCTAAACCTCCCCTGGAGCAACTTTAGCCCATTCCCCTTTGTCCTGTCACCAGGCATGTGGGAGAAAAGACCAACCCCCACCTCACTACAGCCTCCTTTAAGGTACCTGTAGAGAGCAATAAGGTCGCCCCTGAGCCTCCTTTTCCTCAAGCTGAACAAGCCCAGCTCCTTCAGCCGCTCCTCATAGGACTTGTTCTCCAGACCCCTCACCAGCTTCGTCGCCCTTCTCTGGAATCGCTCAAGCACCTCGATGTCCTTCTTTTAGCAAGGGCCCCAAAACTGAACACAGTACTCAAGGTGCAGCCTCACCAGAGCCGAGTACAGGGGGACGATCACTTCCCTAGCCCTGCTGGCCACACTGCTTCTTATACAAGCCAGGATGCCGTTGGCCTTCTTGGCCACCTGAGCACACTGCTGGCTCATATTCAGCCGACTACCAATACTCCCAGGTCCTTCTCCGCCAGGCAGCTTTCCGACCATTCCTCTCCCAGTCTGTAGCTCTGCTTGGGGTTATTGTGCCCCAGGTGCAGGACCCAGCACTTGGCCTTGCTGAACTTCATACAGTTGGCCTCAGCCCATCGGTCCAGCCTATCCAGATCCTCCTGCAGAGCCTTCCTACCCTCAAGCAGATCGACACACGCACCTAACTTGGTGTCATCTGCGAATGATGGCGTGGATGGCTTTATTTGTACCCATTTTTCATTTTACTCAAATGGTGCAGAACACTAGATGTTTTCCTTTGTCTTTCATTTCCTCATTCCTTTAGTTGTATTTATTAATTCCCACTGTTCAGTATATTACACTTTAGCCTTTGCTACCCAATTGTCTCATTTGAATGTTCTTTCTCTAATACATAGTTAAAGTAACAATCCCCCCACCTTAATTTTCACTGTCAGCAACATAATCCTATTTCTGCTGAAGCCAAGGGTATTCCTTGTTTATAGACTCCCAGTTCACAACTGCTTAACAAACACAAATCTACACTGTCAATTTAGCTAAATGCCTTGTGAGGTGATGCTGTTGATAACACTGAAAATATTCCAGAAAAAGCCTCTAAACAAGACCTGAACTTAAAATTTGTTCTTAAAGAGTTCAGACAAGTTGATGGGGCCACCCATTTGTAAGCTTAAGGTAGACTTCCCACCACTGTCTTTTCATTTGCTTATAACTTCAGTAAGTGTGAACTTCTTAGGCTGAAATCTGTTGTGCTGAATTTCTTTTGTAGGTTGGATATCAATGCATTTTTTGAAAATTTCAGACAAAATGATTTCACTACTTCTGAGAACAGGAATAGGACAAATACATTTTCTTACATATATATATATATTAGAAATCTTTACAATTTCAGTAATTTTGAATTGGAACCCAAAATTCAGCAGGCAGAATGATGTCTGGCATATGTCACATTGTATAGAACTGCTCAAATTCAGCCAAGCAATATACCTTTGAAGAATTCTACCTACCCATGCTCCAAAAAGTCGCTTGTACTGAAGAGCTAAGATTCTCCTAGAAATGAATAATCACTGAACACACTCACCTCCCACAGTGCTGAGAGCTCACCAAATGTGTATTCAGTCACACCCCACAGAGCCTCTGCAAACCTCTTCTCCCCGGTACTGTACTAAGCAATGTGCATGCATAGAGCTCTTCTAAAATACAAACTCTCCTGTCAGCTCCCCTGTACAACCAGACTACAATCTCAGCATCCTTACTATGGTAAAACTGAACTTTGCTTTATTATTTTTCTTTTCTGCTGTATGCCATTGTATAGTGCACAACAGATTGCTATAGGAGAGCAGGAGCAACATGTTCCCCTTTGCTGTCATACTGACAAGAGCAAAAGAAGTATGGAAGTGAGATTTGGCAATTACAGAAAGAACTAGGGAGAGGTAAGTAGAATGTGCTCAGAAGAAGAGAAAAGAATATAGATAGAGAAACTGAGGTCATAATCAGGATCAAATGAAAGTATTTAAATGGTACGAGACTAGGATGAGAAACAGCAGGGTATCAAATTCTGGTACAGACCTGGTCTTAAGGATGTAGAGTTGTCTGGGAACTAAAGTGCATACCACTTGAATATACCAAATAAATAAATAAGGTAAAGATGTTGAGACATGTTGAGAGGTTTGTTCAGGGATATTAAAGTTGGCAGCCAGTGGGTATGGAAGTGTGCATTGCTGGGTATGGAAGGGAGCTGGAAATAAAGAAGGGATATCTAAAGGATGAGCAACAGAAGACAAGAAAAATAGACAGCACTGGTGGGGTGGGAAAAGTCATGTATGAAGAGTTTTGAGGGGAGATGAGGAGAGAAAATGCTAGATGAAAATAGCATTTTCATCTTTTTCATCAATTTTCATTTCTTTGCAAGGAGATTGGAAATTAATGTGCTCAGTTCAAAATTAAATCCCTGATTCTTTGTTTTCATCATTCTCTTTTTGGCTTACTGCACTATCCTTTACTGGTACTTGTCTCTGGTGAGATCAAAATCCTTCCACTACTTTCAGTTGGTTCATTATCTCTGCTAAAAGAGGTTTGGGTAGCAAATCCAAACTCAACGATGTTTCACATAATTTTCAGCACAGTAGTATATGACAACTTTTTTTCCTGTTCAAGTCTTCTAAAAATGACTGTAAGATTTAGATGCAAAACAAACAAGGGAAAAGTTTATATAGAAGCATTAATAATATCACAGAAGTCAAATACTCTAATATCTTAGAAAATTCTCCAAGACACTTCCCTGTTGGCACAATCTCTAATTTCCTGATCAAGCTTTATCTTATGGCAAAGACTGCCCTTATTTACTGCATAAAAAAAATGATACTTATTTGGTGAAAAACTATTCTGGATTTTGTTTTCTTCTTGCTATTTAACACATGGGAGTGTAGTGGAAGGACAAAGAGTAATGGTTTTAAAGTAAAAACATGTAAATTTAGATTGGATATTAGGAAAAAAATATATTGCTAGGAGGGTAGTGAAGCACTGGAACAGGTTGCCCAGAGAAACTGTGGATGCCCCATCCCTGGAAACATTCGAGGCCAGGCTGGATGGGGCTTTGAGCAACCTCGTCTAGTGGGAGGTGTCCCTGCCCATGGTAGGGGGGTTGAAACTAGATGATTTTTAAGGTCCCTTTCAACCCAAAACATTCTATGATTCTATGCAGCCACTTGTTCTATTTACCACATCTCTTTAACCTATTCTGGATATATATATATATATATTAATATTATCATTGACTTTTTACTGTTGCACAAACGTTAATGAATTTATCTTCATTATGTCCTAAGAGGTGAGCAGGAAATTCTGCAATTTCAGAAAAGGAAGGCATAGAAATTGAGGTTAAAAAAAATCTACTAACTCAGAGAACCCAGTTTGATACAGATGGGACCCAATTTTTTCCAAGTACATAGCAATATATAGCACTTTATATACTCAAAGCACAGCACTGATTGCTTTCATTTGCAGCTCTGTGTGTTCAGCACTTATTTAACACTATACTACAGCCTCAAATCAAGCACTCAGAAAATGAAGGCCACACAGTCAGTGAACTCCTCTGAAAAGTCTGGGTAAGGTGACCTGCTTAGGATTAAAAAAAAAAATAGGAGCTCTCCAGCAGAGACAGAAAGCAAGTTTTTCAGTTGTCTTAAGCATAAGACAACTTATTTCTCTTCCTAGCTTCCCCAGTCTCCCTCACTACCCACTTCCTCAATTGCTCAGCAAACATGCTGAGGCTCTACAGACAGTTTCTGCCACCCCTGCACAGCACTGATTCATCCATATTCCCATGCAGCCTCATTCCAGTAACTCATAAAGGAAAGGGGGAATTGCTATGAGACCAGGTAATTACAGACCCTATCTTCATGCATACATACGTTGTGTTGAATTAAATTAGTACAATGTGTATTAGTTCTTCTTGACTATGACAGTGGTTTCTTTGAGAAGCAGAAACAAATCTACTACATCAACATGTGAACATCCCCTTTCTCTAGTTTATGAGTGTAAAATCAGCAAGCAATGTCTATCTAGAGATGTCATTATCTGAATATTTTCTGTACCATATAAAGTCATAAAATGCATAAGAATAGACTGTAAGGCAATGCACAAGGATTTTCCTGCAAAAATCAGGCTGCAGTTCACAGAGTGGTGTGACTTTGTGAAATATCAGCATGGATTGGCTTTGTTTGAGTAAGGGTATTCATAGATGTTCAAACCTTCAGAGGTCATACTACAGAAGAATGGGCTTAAGTGAATACACATTCGATTTTCAGAAGTGCTCAGTATTGTCCCAGCACCGATGGACTGAAAGCTGAGCAGTTTCAAGAATCCACATACTCTCAGAGAAATTAGCAAAAACCCATACATTAGGCACAGACGACTTTTACCAATGCAATCTAGATGGTCAACACCTGGCCTTTAAGCAGATTTATAGTCCTCATAAAACATATAACCTCCATACACAGTAACCTACAAATACATTGAGAAAGTTCCACTCATTTCAAATCATGTGTTCACAAAACCATGTGTGCTGGACTTTGAGGTCTGGAGATTATAATGGTCGCTCATTTATTTCACTTGAAAAGTGGAACATGATGTGAAGTAAGCAGCAAATAACTTCCAAAAGCAGAAGAAAAAAAAATACCCTATGAAGTTGCTTATTATAAAAGCAAGATTAATTTAGGCACCTTCATTAATAAATAAATAAATAAATAAATAAATTCTGCTACTTACTGTATGTTTAAGCCATGGATTTTAAAATAATTCTGGTTTTAGTCTCATATAGCATCTAAACATACAATGTCCTTTTTAAAATGTGACTAAAAGAGCTAGAATTATCTTAAAAATTAAGTCTTACATGGATCTTCTTTTTTTCTTAAATAAATATAATGGATATTTTAGGCACAGTCCTAGTTAGCTACTTTCATGTTGCTTTATGTTGCACTCAGACAGGTTTGCTTATCTGGAGACATTTCTGAGGAGAACACATGAAAGACAGGACAAGCACTTCAGTTAACTGTGTGAGGATGCAAGATGAAGCAATTACTGAAGTCACTATGCTTTTCTGACTGAAATCCCTTCTTTTCAGATATTACTCCCTTTAGCACCCCAAAGCAGCTCAGGCAGACATCATTTTTCTTTCCTGTATCTACAATATATTTACTGCTTTCTATTTAAGAATTTTTTAAAAGTTTATTTCATGGATAAGAACCAGTGCTCCAGTTAAACTCACTGAAGAAACTAGGTGTGGGATTTTGTCTGTTTTTAACAGGTTGTGTCCTACATGCACAGGTTGGTGGACTGAGAGGTATGCCATGCCTCTGAGTTTGTTGTGAAGATGAAATGGGGCATTAACCATTTCATATAAACACTGTTTGGGTAAGGATTTGTCATCAGTATGTCATTTTCATTCATCTAGATGCTTTGTGAACCATCTTACTTGCTGTTAATGCTGTTAATCCAGCATTCTTGCCATACTCAATACCAGCATCAGAACAGATAAACATACGGGTCATATTCTCAAATTATCATGAGATAGGAAGAGACTCTTCATCCAAGGCTGTTCTGACTTACTATCTATTTTGGACTGAATGTGACGATGAGGTGACATTCCTCACTCTGTCCATCATGTGCAGCACACAGTTTGTCTGACAAATGTTCTTTTAGCTGGTGGCTAAGAGGGACCATATCTATGTTGCTGTATCTTCAGGGGATGTCAGCCTGGTAGAAAACCTAAGGCCAAATTGATTGCATGGCTTGTGACACTTCCAAGATCTATGTCTACAGGTACAGTGTGCTGCTTTTGGATACCACTTCACAAAATTGGTGCAAAGTTGAACTTCATAAAAAAGTTAAAATATTTTTCATTGTTCATATATATAGAGAGAGGAGAAACAATTCATAAACTGTCTTCCACAGACACTGGTCATACAAGGAATCAGGAGAAGTATGACACTTTTTACTTTTCCTAACTGTGGAAGTTAGATACTTCAGCAAGAAACAAACAAACAAACAAAACAAAAAACCTAAGCTGTGTACCCGTATTTCATCAGTCATGGAGCTAAGTAGAACTATTGTGCACATATGCACTACCTTTCCAAATCAAATGGAAACAGGAATGGTCTAAAGGTCCATTTAGGGGCCTGGAATTTATTTCAGCTCTTCCTGAAAAATCACCTACCTTAAGAGAAAAAAGCTAGTTGTTGAAAATTATATGAAGAAAATCAGTTGAGACTACTATAAACTCAGCATAATTAAGCTTGAACTCAACTCCTTGTTTATATCAGAAAAAAAAAATCAAAGTTAAAAATAAAATTGCTAAATACTTTAAAGATAGCATTCAGGTTCTTCAGCTTTTAATGAATTGCTTCCAGAAGCAGCTGCCAATCAAATTCTAATGAAGGTTTATTTGATGCATTCCTTCAATATATATGTATTCAATATAGATTTATTTATTTATTTATTTATTCACAGAAAAAATGTTTTCAGTCTTTCTTTTGTCATTCATTCACTCATGGCCAAAGAATCATCCTCTACAGGAAGTCAAGAACTGGTCCTTAAGCTGTAATCAACAAAATAAAGAAAGGTACTTCTGCGAGTTACATTGCAGATGTACACCGCTGCTGGCAACAGTGGCCAGCTTTTGGAAGCTTTATTGGAAGTCTCATGATGGGTAGTTTATTTCTCACAATCTCAGCTCCCAGAGTTACACAAAAAAGTGAAATTCTACTTGATAACAAAAATGAAAGAATGACATATATAGTGGGGTTGAGGGGTGAATGACACATTTCTAAAGACTTTAGCAAAAAGAAAACCTAAAACTGAAATATATTATAATCGGTTCTCAATTATCCAGGGTACCACAGAGGTGGGGTTACTTTAAATAAAGTAAAACCATATGTAAACCATACTAACAGAACACATTTGCTACACTCACTTTTGAAGTAATTCATTTACTTTCACTTGTAAATATCTATCTATAGACTGAAGGAACAGCATTAAATTGCTGGGAGCAGAGCAAGCCTGGAAGGAACAATATTTATTTTGTGTCGTGTATTCTGCAGCAATGGGCTATAGACCACGGTGTGGGCAGCAGATGGGCCCAGGTAATCTATTCACAGATAATTCAGATTTGACTGTTTTATAAAACTCAGGAATTTGAATGCAGTCTCATGACTGTAATATTTTCAACTCCACAATTCAACAAACTGTCAAAAAAGTACAACTCACCCTCCAAAAACCTTCCCCCAATTAAATTCCCTCATCTGCAACTTAGAAAAACTATAACCCTTGTAAAATTCTTTTTACTGAATGTCTCCACCTATGTTTTCTCCCTCCAGCTACGGACATATGAAAAAAAGTAGTTGAGAAATGAAGAAGTTGTGAAACTTGATAATTGGGTTAATGACAGTAATAAAACAGAAATTGCTGAAAAAAAATATAAAAAATATTATTGGAATGACATTTTTTACCCTCACGAGAATTAGAAATCAACTCTGCAGAAAACACTGTCTGATATTTTTTCTAAGACTCTTATGATTATGAAAACAGTCCACAGCCTGTTCCATTTTAAAGTGTCCCCACCCTTTCTTAAGCAGAGATGCAGTTACAATAATTTTATAGTATGTAAAATGAAAACACTTGGCCTACTAAGTTACAGGGAAGCAACATGCAGAGTTTTATAGATGTACAGTATCATTTAGAACCCTGCTGTTTCATTTAAATTGTGTTGAATCTTTTTTATCGTTTCTTCATTGAACCTAATTTGCCTAACCCCCTTATTTGATATTCCTCCTACTGTTTGTTTATTTCTCACTGGAAGAACGTAATAGCAACAGAATATAAATAACGGCTAGAAGTGGGGGTATATCTTCCTGGAAGTGTGAACATTCCTCTCTCTCTTTCAATTCCTATGTTTCAAGACTTTTCTTTGTTAGGGGAGAATTAATAAGACAAATAATCAGTCATGAAGAATGAAGTAGAACTCCACTAGTGACTGCTGAGCCCAAATGATGCATTGTCCAACGAAAAAGACAATACAGTAATTCTTTGTAATAGAGGACACCAAAATCACAAGAAGCACACAGCACAAGTTCTAAACTATTATAATGTACTCAGGGACTAAAGGCCAGACCTTAGTTTCTGATAAGGCTGTTTTTCATTGCTTTAGCAGCACACAGATGTCTAAAAGCAGGTTTAAATGGCTGGGTGGAAAGCCTCAAAATGAAAAGGATGCCCAGTGGCACACAGCTGATGTTGCTGGTTCATTCGAAGTGGACATTAGCAATTCCTGTGTGTAGAATAAGATATTCCAAACAGCCTTAGGCTGACCTAAATTAATCCAGTTCCAAAAATCTTGGGAATGTCTGAAATTTACCTCAGTTAACTCTCCCATTTTCAAATGCAGAGTAACACTGGGACATCAGTGCAATTCTAGAGACAAGCACATTTGTTAACATTCATGGTAAAAGAATATTTCAGTTAAAAGTTCTTAAAGAGCTGGAAAGGGAATAAAGTTTGGTTTACTATCTACATTTTGAAAATGAGAAAGCACATCTAACTTTCTTCCTGAACAGAGCTATTAAATCTATTACAGAGGAAACAACGTGAAGTTTATAAGAATCTTGCCCTCTGAGAATTTCAATGTGTAAAAGCTGTGGAAATTTCACTTTATTGCCACCGTTCCGCCTACCACAAGGGAGCACTTGTAATATTGATTAAATTGGACATGGACAGCAGAAAAATATGTAACATTTATCAAAGCCTACAAGTGTGAGAAAACAAAACCAGAACTTCCATTTGTTACTGAAGGTTCTAGGAAAAAAAAATCAGGAATGTACCCTAAATGCAACAGGAAAACAGTAATGCATGTGTTTGTGATATTTTTTTTTTTTTTTTTTTTGAGAAACTGCTAAAACTAATGCTTAGTTTCCAGAAACACCAACTTCAGCACAAAGCTAGATAACCATTCTGGAAGCCCCAGGTACAGGTAGGAAATTGTCCCGTCCCCTGACTTGTTCCAGACATCATTAATTCCATCATTCCACCCATATTTACGGTTTTATGCTTCAATATTTAGACACCCAAAACTGAAAATGGTTGCAAGCAAAGTGGAATTCATCCCTTTCTAGCAAAGTGGCTGCAAATAGTTTCACTGGCATCTGCACCTGTATGTGATATGTCTTTTTTTGCTCTTCAGGTGCCTTAGTTAGATATCTTCCTGAAGGATTTAGGAAACAGTGTGACTGAAAAAAGGAAGATCTCATCTTACAGACTATAAACCCAGCACTAAATGCCTTGGTTGTTTGGAGTTGTGTCCTGGTATAAAGACATAACCAATTTTCTAATGAAAGGCTTTCCATTTTTCCTTTTTGATCAAAGTCTGAATATTTGTTTGCCCAATCCTAAGTGAATCTTCAATCACTTCCAGAAGGGGATCCCACTGATTTATTAATTTATTTTTTTTTAATAAAAAACAACTAAATTAAGGATGTTCATAATTTTTACTATATCCATGAAATGACACTCTGCTGTTTTGAAAGAATTATATTAATTCAATTTAACGCAAATTAACCAAGATATCCCTTTTTCTAAAAGCCTTATTCAAAGGCCCTTCTAATTCTAGCTTGCATTAAATATAAGCAATATATTTATATATATATATATTATATAAATATATATATATTTAAATATATTTATATATAAATATAAATATAAATATAAGCTCTCTTTCATAGCTTATTATATAAGAAATCACATATTTTCCTAAAATATATATCCATTTTTAGTGTACTAATGATCTTTAGATTATTTTCTATATCACAATTGCTACATCAGATTTAGAAATATGTGTTCCAAAATCTTCAACAATTTAAAAGATTATTACCACCCACCACAGGATTTGCTCTTTCTCATAAAGAGCTTGACATTTACACTATCTTTTTTGAGTCTGTTCCTTCAGACTAATGAATTAGACTTGCCTCTCAAATAATTTTGCAAGTCTTCAAAATTACAAAGGAAAAAGCACTCAGGAAAACAATTTTATACATTCTAAAAAGAAAAAATAAAAATAAAAGTTGTCCACATTGCAACCAATAACCCTGCTTTTCAGAAAGCATGTGTGCTGTCAAGATTTCTGTTTGGAGAAGTATGTTGGAAACATCTCTACTTCTGAATTGTCATGACAGCATTTGAGCTCAATTTTTTTTGATTAAAAAATATCTAACAATATGGGGTTGTCAGCAAATACATCTAAAAGACTTAAGAGGTTCTGTGGAAATCAGTCTGCATGGAATGTAACTGAATAATGAAAAACAGCACAACGCATATATCTCCCAATGGTGAATAATATGTCTGATAGAAAAACACATTAGCTCAGCCACTATGTATCTATAATGCATTTATTTCACTTGAATCTTTATGAAAACTAAACATACAGCTTTGGTTATTGTTACTTAACCAGCTCAATGAAATAAAGGAAGAGGGACCGACAGATGAACATTTTAGGTTTGGAAGCCACCAGGATAAAATTATTTGATTCACAGCTACACCTAATACAGCTGAGTAACATAAACACTAATATCCCGTTTCTTACCCTGGATAGCAAATCTTGTACTGCTTAAATCTAGCTCATCTTGAACTAATGATATTTTATAAAAGGAATAGAAAAGCTTATCAAATATTCTTGAGAAATCTCTGAAAACAGTAAATTCCAGTTCTTTATTACACACTCTGGAACAAATTCAAAATCTCCTAAGTTCTTAGAGCAGACCACAACTAACTGGAAGCTTGGACATTTCATAAGCAAGTTTCATCACCAAAGGTATCATACACTGAGATTCCAGGCCCATGTGTCATGCCATGAAACATCTGCAACAGAACATAACATTCTTAATAAATGAGATAAATAAAAGTGTGCATTTAATGAAATAATTCTGAAAATATATCTGTTCATCCACACAGATGAAAAGCTGTTTATGATTTTTCTTGGTCAGTAAGGATATTTATGAGGGATTTTTTTTTTAGTTCTGTTCAAATATACCTGGAATGTTTCTGTAAGAAGGCAATATATGACTTTAGCAGTTGGGAAAGTATATATGTCACAAAGATATTGATAAAAGGAATGTGTGCAAACATTCATATCTCCTTCCATACATCTGTAATGAAGAAAAAACATTCTGGTTGATCATATTTAATAACATACCGGGAAAAAAAAAAAAATCCACATATATTTCAGAGTTATATAATATATTTCTACATGGTAGTGGAAAGGAAGGTAGCTACTTAGAAAATGCAGGTTTGCATTTTTATGTTAAATTGATACTAATTATATTACCACTTATACCACATTCTCATCCCACTCTTGCAAATTGCTACAAACAATTAAGAGCAAAAATCCATTCAAGTTAACAAAATGACAAGTTTTCTGCTACTTCAGAGTATTTTTAGGTGCTGTGTGTTCTTAAAACCTGAGTTGGTTTTCATCTGTTCCTGTAATTCACAAGTCCTCAAAATAACTCTGTGATTTTATTTTATTTTTTTTTTAACACTGTTTAATCAGGATGGGGATCTGAACTGTGAGTTTATCCAAACCAGTCTCCTTTTACTGCTTAGGGTTTTTGCTGTGCCAAACCACTTCTAGTGTTTCAAGCAAGGCAATGACAGCATACCTTCTTGTTATTATTTATGCATGGAAGGCCAAACCAAATGCTTGGGTGGGTCGCTGAAGACATGAAGTAGGTAGTTTTTTCCATCCACAGGACCCCATTTACATTTAAATGAGCTTGCTCCTTGTGAAAGATTGGCTCCAGCAGAGAATACCACATGACCACAGACATTGAAATTAAATCACTATCACAAGGATAGAAGCCACCAACATACTGCTAAAAACAACCTACAGTGCATTTCTACATTACTTCATATACGTGTCAGTATTAAGGAGAAAATGATCCATTTTATTTTATAGGATGCAGCTTGCTATACTTTCTTAATCCACATGCATGCTTCCCAAAGCTAGAGTCAAACACATAACAAAGAAAGCTACCTCTGCCATGACTAGATTTCTCACCAGGGGTAAGAAAATTGTCATGTGCAGCTCTAGGCTTTAAATGGATGATTTCTCATGGCTGATGCTAGAGTGGCACTGACTTGACAAATGTGGGAAAGTCCTCAGCTGTGAGATGGGGGCTTAGGTTGTGGGCTCTTGGTCAATTGAAAGGTTGCATTAAATGTAAATTATAGGACTGTTACTTAGATATATACCCTTCTCAACCAGGTGAAAGGCAAACAGCGCCCTGCACTAATTCACAGATGAACTGGTGATAGGCTTGCTGAATAAAGCAAGCAGGCAGGCAGCAGGCAATTATAATCCTCATCTTTGAAGGAAGGAAGGAAAGGTATTTTTATATAAAACCATATTAAATTTCCCTTTTTTAAGTGCCTCGATGTATTTCTCTTTTCAATTTATATGGAAAAGTATTAAGCAAAAATCTACAGCAGAACTGGCAGTAAATATCACAGTAACAATTGCTCTTTTATTAAATATTTATTGAAATAAATTCCTGTGCTTTCTCATTTTTCTTCTTCTGCTTCCAATATTTATTTACAGCTGATTATTAACATCTGCCAGTGTAACAGTTTCATCTGTACAGAAGCCGAAGGGTAAAAAAGTCACACACCCCCTCTAACATGACCTGTAGTTAGACAGAAAACAGTTTTCCCAGTCACCGCTTGGCTTCCTGTCTGTGACCTCTGAAAAGCATTGGAGGCCAGGGTTAATGGCCTTTCCAATCTCTGTGATAAGAATTCATTTTGTTCTATTACCAGCAGTTATCTCAGGAGCCTGCTGCATCACTTCAGCAGGGTTCAATCAATGAGAGGACCTAATGAAGTAACCAGCTGTAGCTCTATTTCCCTGGTCAACTCTATCAGACAAATAAGATCTATCAGTCACATCTTAAGGCCGATCCGAGAAACAGTATCTTCACATGCTGAACCCATATGCATATGAACTAGTGATACCTGGCTGTTTCTTTTTAATCTTCCCTTTTAATATGGCTTTTCTGACAGAAAAGGGAATGAAATGGGTTTAAAATTTTGCATAAAGACAACAATAATGCTGGATTAAGAAACAGTGGATTTTCAGAACAGCAGAAAGCATTTGTATTAATAGCAAAAATAGTGTAAACTATATTGCATGACAGATTATGCTTTTCCAGGCAATCTCTATTCTCCTTAGGACTCTGAAGAAGAAAAAAACATTTTGTTTATTATTTTCTGCCCTAAATTAGTATGTCATAAACAGTTTTAATTATGGGACTTAATCTTTAGTTTGTCACTTAGAAAGGAAATATAATTATGGTAATACTTTTCAGTCAAGTGTCAGTCAAAATAATCGTCAGCCCATTTTATTTCATATTTAAATCACATCACCGAAAATAAATGTTTCTTTTGACAAAATCATACCCATAATTTAGTGATTTGTTATAATTATCTTTATCCTCTCATACTTCAAAAAGAGCTTAATTACAAGAGCAAATATGTAAAAGGAACTGGATTTGAAAATTGAAAAATAAGGAAAATAATAATAAAGGATAACTTCATGACTTCAGAGCTGTGCAATTTAAAGTTCGACTTTTTAATTAATTAAAGTATATAGGAGAAAAATGCAGTGCATATTGCTTGTACCAAAATGTCCATTCTGACTTCATTGCTAAGTGTGACAAACAAAGGTGTAGAAGACCACTACAGGCAAATTACTGACAGTGCTATGAGAAGACATGTTAGAAAAGTGTTTGCTGAAATGTTGAAAGCCACATGTAGCTAAATTTAGTTTATTAGGTTAATCTCAAGGAATCTCATGAAATAAAATTTGTATCCTTTTAACTTAACTGTGTGCTTTGTCAAATTGAAATGAAAGAAAGCCTGCCTATGCACTGCCCTGCAGAAAAAGAGATGATATCCAAGAAATAAAGCTAGAAATGGTAACTATTCAACATGCACACAGACTGCACACAGAAACATCCATATAATTTTATTTTTTTTTTTTGCAATTTGCCTGTATTAATAAAACAACAGGAATATTACTCATGCATTCAAAAGATATCCGAGAAATCTTCCCTTTTTTAATTTTAAACCACCTTAATGAAAAACAAGGGGAAGAATGCATTTTTATAGTGCTGTTTAGTACATAAGGAAAGAATATAGATACCTAAGTACATTTGAAAAGGACTGAAATATCTCTGCTACATATGTAAACTGATAAGATTATGCCTGGCAGGCATTTTGGGAACATCTGTCAATTTTTTATGGAACGCACTGATTGTGGGCTATTGATTGCATTTAAACAAAGTTGTTTCAAAAAAAAAAAATCAGCTAACAATTCGTGTAGAAAGGACTGATCAATATTTAAATGACTCTCCTTATTGATTTAAAATTAACTTTCAATTAAGAGATCCATAGGACTCTTAACTGCGACACTTATCCATTCAAGAGAAAATAAAGGTACATTTATCGATACACTTAAACAGCAGTGGCTGGTTTCCTATTGATTCAGTCATTTGCGCTGGGATTCGTTAGCGTCATAAGGCTTTAACTCGCTTACTAGGTCTTCACAGTGTGTAATACTGCAAGATGCAGGAATGCACAAAATAATACAGGGGAAGTGAACAGAATTAGAAGACGTACGCAAAGGTAAGTCATACTTATGCTTTTTGTGTCTCCTGATGAAGGAAGAGTACCTTTAATCCTGCCTAGTTTTGGGGTTTGGTCAGGAACAAATTTTTGCCACCTGACCTGTAATGTATGGTTCTGGAACAGGAACCATATAAACGAATGCAATCCTTCAATAATATTGATAGGGAACAGTTCTATTGGCTCCTATCGACACTGACAAAATCACCTATTTATATATATTGATTAACATATAATCAATAAGAAATTAGGCTCATTGTTTAAAGAATGTTTTTAAGTGGCAGTATTGTGATGCCCTGCATATATTCATCAGTATAAATATATGAGATATTTAAGGCCAGCATAATTTCATATTGTATTTAAGAAATCAGCCATTGAATGGATTTTGAGAGACTTACTGAGACATATGAAAGTAAACAGTAAGCATGTATCTCTGTTTTACAGACAAATTCAAATATATCTGAACTAAACAAAAATATACTACAATAGTATAATTGTAACTATAAACATGTGCAAAAGCATCAGCACATTTAGAAACACAAATTAAAACCAGGACTGTAATTACATACTTCATTATTTATATGTATTCTCGGTATTTTAGTATACTAAGGAAGCTGGACATGTAATCTCTACAGTTAATAACAGACCAAATTCATCCCAGGTGTAATTTCATTGAAGTGAATGGACCTGGAACTGCACCTGGAATGAATTTGGCCCAGTGCTATGAATGCCTCCTGACTATCGCCAGCCTAGATTTACATATAAGATATAACACAAAAATGAAATAAAAATAGAAGATGTCCAGGAGGCATGGTATGTTTACAGAGCAGAGTGGTAATAACCTTGCCTGATATATACGTGGCAGTGCTTCTCTTAGGCAGGCAGTATCATTGGGAATGGGGGAGGGTTGACTCTGACAGTGGCTCAGGTTTGCCTGTGTCCCTTCATCTCACTGCCTGTTTCTCTCTCTTTTTCTCTCTCTTTTTTCTGTTTTTGAAGCCTCATAACTCAGACCTGTCCAGTGAAAAGAAGGTGCCCCAAACCCATCTATTACCTATTCATTTGTTGTGATGTAATCTCTGGGAGGAAAAAAATAAGAAGATGAAATATGTTAATGTTTAAACAGTAGGACATTTTCTGATCAACTGAAGTTATTCCTCAAACTGAGAATCCCAGACAGAATCTATATAAAATTCAACTCACATATGTGATCACCAACATTTTGTTTAAAAAAAAAAAAAAAAGTGGTTCTTGATAGCAAAATGACAAACTCTTCAAAACCTGGATACTTTTATATTATGAAAATCTGCTGCTTCTATTTCTTTTTTTTTTTTCTCTGTCCACTAAAGGTTAAATCATACTTATCAAAGGCTCATTTGCAGAGTTGTAATATGAATCAGTGATGTCTTTAGGATCATAATAATGTAAAAAAATGGTTATGGTTGGGAGTCAAGATCAGAAACACCGGTGTGTAAATGCAAAGAAAATACCCCCTCCTAAAATGTCTAAATCACATAATGTTAGTGTAACATAATTTGGCATATATTATGACGGTTACAATTACTAAAAAGTGCATGATGCCATTATTTCCAACTGGAAATTAGATGATTATACTAATTAAGTGATAGCAGGTGGCACAGGATGACTGCTACAATCTTCTCTGATCTGCAGAGAGAGATGCATGGTTCAGTGTCTAAAACACCCAGGGATAGTAACAATTGGCTTAAACAGTATTCTGTCCCAAGATGCAGAAGACTGAGTCACTTTGAATTAACACTTCTTTATCACATCAAAGTGTCGAAGAGGCATCTTTATGGATTGGTTCAGAAAAAAAATGCTACTGGTTTAGCTTCTACCCTTGTAACTAACATCTCTTGGTATAACAGAACTACAGCATGAAATGAATTCCAATAAAATAATGTAATTTTAAATGCCATAAATATTCTTTTAAATGATAAAAACTGGCCTAAATTCATCATTACTGGTTCTAACTCCATCAGTTCAGAAGTAGCTACAGGTGTTACAACTGAGAGTCTCTAAGTCAAGCCCTCTGGTGAAACCCTCTACTGGAGTAAATATTTTTCTGGTAATAAAAGCACTAATTACTTTTAAGAATATATGTGGTCATTATATACATTTGAATTTTGACTCAAATTTATTTATACATTATTTTTACAGCAATATTTGGAGATTATTCAGACCAGCATTAAGTTAGACAAATAATCCTCTAGTCCCATGAGTCATTTCAGACCTTGTTTTTCTTGTCATTTCCGGTCTATGTTCAGACTGAAGTAAGGCTAAGTCATCACCATCGATTAGTTTTCCAGTTGTTTTTTTTGTTTGTTTTTTTTTTTGGTTTTTTTTTTGGTTTGTTAGACTTCCATGTGTTTCTGGAGTGTGACCTCAGTTGGCAGGGGAGCAGATCTACTGAAGAAGAACCATGCTGTGTGAGAATCCAACCAACATATGCCTAAGAGGCAAACCAAGTGATTCTTATAAATGACAAAAAATAAATGTTATCTAATTTCTGAAAATCTCTTATCTGACTTTATCTGTCTCTGTAGCATTCAACTTCATTATTGTATTTCTACTATAGATCGAAAGCACAGCTGATAAGACTTTAGTTTAGATATATTTGTAACATGCTATGATATCTTACAATGCAGCTAGTTCATTTAAAAAAATACTGCCTTCTCTCACCATGTCTCCCAATGCCTTACCTGTGCCACAACTACAGGTAATGTTTGTGCCACCTAATTTTTCATAGATTAATGCAAGAGAAAGCAATATTTGACAGTAAAAGCTGAAAAAAATAATATTATTTTCCTTAGTATGTTGCACATTACATTGTTCTGGCATTCTTGTCTCAGTAATGATGTGTGCAAACTAAGGATACCCTACTCTTCTTCATCCACAAAAATTCTCATAGTTCTATGCACTGATGGTAGCATGTACATTGCATGAGACATCTGTAGCAAGAACAAAAAAAGAAAGGTTCTTCAGCTTGCAAGCCTAAATAAACATCTTTTTTCTTTAGACCAAAACATGAAAGTTTGTGAAAATCACTCATCTAATTTTGTTTTTATGCTTTAGTAGAACTAAATGGAATGGAACTAAACTTCTGATTGCAAAAAATGCCTCTGTGAATACTAACCTGCTCAGCATTTAGAGTAGCATCATACAGGTGTTCTTCTCTGAATTGATATAACCATTGCATTTTTTTACTTGACAAAATTTAAGAAAATTTCCCACAATGAACATGAAAAACACCCCGTTCTCTGTGGCAAAAATAAAAACCTCTTGCACCACGGGACATTCAATTAGCTGTGCAAATGGGAATAATAGTAGACAGCTACTCAGAAGCAGCTATTGGAGATATTTGAACTTGTTGTCCAACTAAAGAAAATAACATTAACGTACTGTAGGCATGAGGCCAACTGTCTTACCCTCACACAGCACTGATTAGTTCAGCCTTAGCTGAACAAAAATCCTTAATCTTCTCTTTTTAATATTGAAGAGGTAAACCCTCTTTCACCTGCATGTGGAGTCTCCTTTTCATCAAAGCTCAGGAGATTCCAGCAACAAAATCAATGTATGCATGTTCAGAGCAGTTTTCAGGGTTTTGTAAGACAAATCTTTCAAATGGGAGCTAGTTTAATGCTATTGAGCTGAGTTTCGATCTGACAGAGTGAGTGAACAACACAGAAACAGTTCACTTACCACTGCTCACACTACAGGAGGTGGGAATCAGGTACAGCTCTGTACAAATACAGCTGTGCAATTTCTCAGTAAACTTTTACCCCACTTAATCCAATGTTAAATGTAACAGTCCAGTGTTTAAACAAAGATTTAAGAAAAAAAAATGTAATTTATTTCACTACAGAAATGAGAGACAATTAGTTCTGAATTCAGCACTTGCTAGCAATGCTGGAAATATATGGTTTTCCCATTTAAACTGGTGAAAACTAAGATTAACTCTTCTAAATTTAACAGAGTTGTGCTAGTGTTAAGCTGATTTTTACTGGAGTATCATCAGGCTCTGTGTTCTAACATATCTGAAATATGATCAACAAATATCCTATCTTATATTTCCCTCTTGTTTTTAAACTTCCAACAACTTGCTTTCTGGATTTTTGGAAAGTTAAAAATATTTTAAAAACATTAACTTAATTTTATTACCAGACCTTGTAGGCTAATATGAGTTGTACTATGGCTTTGCACAGACAGATTTTTTTTTGTTGTTGTTTTGTTTTGTTTCTGTGCTCTGAATCTCTGAATTCCAATACTGCAATCAAATTCGGATTGGAGATATTTTTTCCTCTTAAAACTAGGCATTTTACTTTGGTGGGGTGGAGAGCCATGGGAAAGGCTTTTGTTATTATGATTTATAATTTGTATATTAGACGGATAAAATGGTCACGCTATACTCAGATCTTTTGCAGATTCCAGTTTTACTATTGGTGGGACAATTAGACAACCTGGAGCTAAAGGGAGCACTGATCTAGTTCAAAAGTCTGGGCCCAGAAAAGTGTGGATATCAACTTGTCCTTTCATTATTCAGTTCAATCTCATAGCTCAAAGTAAACAAGAAATGTGATGATATTATTGTATTAACTATATAGCTAGCCCTGAAAGTTCCTCTTTTCAGGGAGTGCACTTGTAGTAACTAACCTCACATAAAGGGATAAGTTAGTTCAAATTATTCTGATGTCCTTAAACATCTGTATAATTCTGGCTGATAAAAATACACTTCTGTATTTTTTATGGATATACATAAGTACTAGATGGACTAATGTGTCAAGACATTTTATACATTGTTTAATATATGTTTATATGTTTATAATATATGTTTATATGTATAACATAAACTAATATAAATAATAATAAAGTGAAAAAAGTACCAGATTCAGTGTAGGTTCATCATACTAGCAAATTTCCACCAGGCTAGTCATTTTTCTTATATTAAAAATGGCTATTACCCAGTTTAATTGAATAATTCTCTGATAATTACAACATCAGCATTTTAATAGTATATAAATAACCTCTCCCTTAATTAACATTTTTCTAAATTTTTCATATATTCCAGTGTTACGAAACAAGGTTCTTGGTAAAACGCTTTGCCTTCTCAACAACAACTAATAATTTAATTAACAGGCCATTAAAAAAAAAAAAAAAAAAAAGTAGAAAGAGCAAGGAGATTCACAGTTGAAAGGAAAGCTCTCTTTTATGCTCTAATCATGGCTTCATGCCTGTATTAGTATAAAAAATGTTCATGGCTTATTCAGCAGCTTTTTCATGGCTGCTATTTCAGAGGTCTTTCAGTAGATATAATATCTACTTTAGTACTGTGAATAAAATGCTCTGCACATCTCAAGATATAAGTGCATCCATCTTGTTTGGAACTTAGAAAGAGTCATTTCCCCATGCTGATTAATTTTTCACAGTTTGTATATTTGTTTTTAAAAGAACCCTTAGAGGTAGCCATGTCACTTCAGTCTTGACATGACTTCATGGATTAGAGGGGAAAGGTACTGTCAAAAATAGGAACTGAATTTTCCCCCATAAAGCATTTAGACAGCCACACCTTTCTTTTCCTTGTATTGGAAAGAAAGATAGGTGTATGGCTCAGAAAAACACTGTCAGGCAGAAGATGCAATCCTTACTCGTGCATAGCCTGAGTAAGAAGCTAAGCATCTAAAAAACTTTGAATCACGGGTGACCCTGTAGAGTAATAGAACTGTGTTAAATGAATGGCTGACAATTGTGGTTCACATAACGATTATAATCTGAGAACACAATACAAGCTGCAACATTAATGTTTTCAGACTTTATAATCAGTGTCATATTTTGCTAATCTCCAGGCACTTGATTTACCTCATGACAGAGAATGCCCCAGCTAAACTCCTATCTACTGCCAGAATTTCAAAATGTCATCTTGAGTTTTATAGAAACGTCATTCTTTTAAGAAGTAATTAGCTAAGGCATAGTTTGTACGGCAATTAAAAACCACTTACTTGCCGAAGCTTGTAAGCATTATGTAATTTTATTTTTTATTTATTATTTTTTTTTAACTACAAGTACATATGCGTATTCTTGCCTCTAGCTTAAATACAGTGATTGTTGTAGTTGGTTGTACAGGAATTGTCTCAAGAACATTAAAGCAAGCCAAACACAATTGTATTCCAACTAAAATTGCTCTCTTTATACCGTGTATTGAAACTTGATAACTGTTGGTTATAAAATTCCTTTGATTTTCTGTAGGTAATAAAATACTTTGGCAATTACTATTGACAGTTCTGGATAATCTTGAAGGCTGCCTTGCCTGAAGAAGATGAGTGTTACAAATCACTCCACTGAAAGAGGGAAGAACAGCAGCAGGCAGCAGACAGGTTTCAATTTCACAATGCTGATTATCTCATTCGTGATTCTATGCATGCCTAAATCTGAGGATCCCTCAAGCAGCTATATGGACTTCTACTTTTAAAATGCCTATTACGCTTTCATACTTTTTGCTGCTTCCTGAAGAGTGCCATTTCGCCAAGCTTAAATAGCAGAAAATTGCACTGCTTTTCCTCTGCCCATCTCCTCAATCTCTATTAACCTGCACAAGAACAAAGGAGTATGATAGTCCAGCTATAGGTTAGGAAATAGGTTTGAAGTTGTTTTTCATTTACTGGTATCTGTCTCCCTGATTCATAAATGTATGTGAACAATAACATTATTTTAATATGTTATCTAATGACTGAAAGCATGGCCTTTAATTACATCTGTATTTATACTAATAAGTACACCATGTGTTCAAAAATACATGCATCTATTGTTTGCACGGACATCAAATGATACTGTAGTGCTGTCAGCATCTGTCAAGATTTAAACAGAAAAAAAAAAAAAAAGAAAGAGCAAAAATATATTTTTTTTTCTATTTAGGCTACCAGAGAACAAGCAGAAGCAGCTACAAGCAGAAAAGAAAATTGTTGAAGCACCTGGTTCTAATGCTTGCAGTAGGCCTTTATTAGATGTCATAAACTGAATGATGCATTACTCTGTGGACGACTCATAGCCTGAAAATGTTGAGGTAAAATGGAGGACAAAGAATTATTTTAAAACAAAGAGGTTAAATGTTCCTTTTAAATCAAACAATACTTATTAAATGGAGAAATCATAATAGGCTCGGAGAGACTGGAGACCATTTCTGTTATTTTTTTTAATGTATTTCTGTATTACGTTAACAAATAAAAAGTATTTTACTTTAATATTTTGTATTTTATGTAAGAATGATTTACAGTCTATCTTTCACCTGTATTATTAAACAAAGGAAAAGCATTTAAAAATCCTATTGCTGATACAGGTTGGGCAGCCCAATCTCAAATCTAAATAATTGCATTAAGATTCATGTAGGCTGTCAGCCACCACCAACAAAAAGGTAATTTTGTCCATCAGAAAATGTTTTAAAATAAGATCTGCTTTGCATTTAAAAAGATAAAAGAATGTTTTCTAAAATGACAATTGCTGGTTGGCCATCGATTCGGAGCTTTAATCTCATGGCCTACTCAAATTTCCCATTATGTCTCACTGAGGCTTAGAGGGATAGAAAGGCCGAACTGTGGGCCTGCAACAAAAGTGGAGGGGGGTTACAGCATTAAGAGACACAGCTGTTGCTCACAAACTGCAAATGTTAGAATAACTCACTACTTGTTGTGTGTTTTTTTTTGTTTTGTTTTGTTTTGTGTTTTTTTTTTCCTTGATGCTAATAAAAACTTAAAGTGTTTTGCATGCTTTCTATAAACAGTGCACTTAAGTTTTATAATCTAGTACATCTTATTAAGCGTGAAGTCTGCTGATCCCTAAATTATTCATAACATGGTCCAGACTGATTAAGATTGGCTTGTTAAGGAGCACAAGAAGCAATTAAACTGACAAGGCAGTGCGGCCTTGATGTATACATTTATTATCACAAGAATACCCAAAGTGAATGCCCTTATTAAGCAATGAATTTCACCTCACTGGCCTTCTACCATTGCTGCCACAGGCAGAGAGAGCTAGGAACAACATGTCAAAAGCTAACTCTGAGGAAATGCCTATCTTCAAGTGAAACCGATTTTGTAATGAACCTTTCAGTTCACTCCTGAGGTAATAA
This sequence comes from Anas acuta, assembly GCF_963932015.1. Lineage (NCBI taxonomy): Eukaryota > Metazoa > Chordata > Aves > Anseriformes > Anatidae > Anas > Anas acuta. The sequence goes on along the minus strand of NC_088980.1, from coordinate 127,150,078 downwards.
ATCCTGACTGGTGCATTAATTACTTGATAACATCCCATCAAAATGCAAATGCAGCACTTGACCCATAGGAATGGCTCACTAGCTGTTAACTCTTCAGGGTATACATAAATTGTCTGTTTTCTTTTATCAAACAGGGCATTTATTTCCATCTTGCTAGGGTGAATGTCACTCCTGCCACCCTCGGCCCCTCAGTGGCCTGACACCATCATTTGCAGAGGACTGTCACTATGTGCCGACATCCTAATTGTGCTACTTCTTTGCTTTGTACCTTTGAGGCAGAATTTCCAGCTTCACATCCCCTCCCCCCCCCCCCCTCCTTTTCTGGAGGAATCTTGCATGTCAAGGACAAAGCTGTAATAGCGTTACAAAGAATGACCCCCACCTCTAAAGTACACTAATCTTTCTTTTCAATGGCAATACATTAAACAAGGAATTTAGTTCCTTTAAGTGATTAAATGAAAGCTCAACATATCTATGTGAATCACTACCCAACATATGCAAGCATGCATACTTTTAGTAAAAACTCCTCCAAAGATATATTTACATGTTTTAAAGACACTTCTGCCATCTCTTCAATTAACATTCAATTTCTACAGTGTACAAGCAAATAATATGTCAAAAAGTAAAACAAAGTATGCTTCATAACACAAATTTAGAAATGGTGAAATATGATGCACTGCATTCTTCCAGCTTGCCGAGAAAACGGGCTGCTTAAATTATAAAAACTATTTCCACAATAAATGTTAATGAGGACCTGCATTTTATATTTCCCCATTCAAAATGCTAATCTACGTCAGTGGGTCTGACGCTCCCACCTGGGTCAACCTGCTTTACAGTTTTTCTATTTGTCTTGAAGGCTTGGTGAAAATCCTTAATTCAGGTTACTAGGCAACCCTGCAGGTGAGAAAATATAATGTTTGGCCTACTCCATTTTTGAATACACACAGTGGCCTAATGCCTTCAAAATAGACTGTGCAAAGCATGCACTGATAATTCTCTGCTACATTTTCTAAAGACGAGGACAGAAGAAAATTAATTGATGCTGAAAATAATGACAGGAGGAGAAGAACCACTGAGACTTGGTGTGACTGGCATGTGATGATGTTAGCAAGAATCCCAGCATGTGACTGGACAGTGTGATGAAAAATATACTTTATGTGAAGGAAAAACAAGTTACAAAACTTAATTAGTTTTTGACACTTCTTCATAAGTTATTATCTTTTCATTTGGAACATTGCCTTGGGACATCAATACACAAGAAGAAATGAAACATTCTTACTGTAAATCTGAAGGAAAAAAAGATGACTTTATATTGCACTTCTCCCTTTACATGTCTTTTTGAATAAACAAAATATCTGCTGCAGCCTAAGGTGTACAAGCCCCCGAAGATGTTTCTGCTGAGAGCATAGAATAGACTTGTTCAATATAATAATCCTGTTACAACTGATTATGCAGTCTCACTTTTAAAAATAAAAGGGAGGAGGACTGGAATCCAAAATGGTCACACACACACACACACACACACACACACACACACACACAAAAAAAAAGCTATAGATGAGAAGCAGTTAAATTATAGCACCTACAGCAATAATGCTTCCTGTACAGCAAATGTATTTTTAATTTTTCCACTAAGGCTTATACCTCGAAGTAATTCACACTGATTACTAAATAACCCTTGTGAGTTGCTTTGTCTTTTGAATTTTAAAAAATACACTTGCCGTGAGCAATGAATTTCATAAACCACCAGCTCTCATGCTTGATGAATCATTCTTATTTTATGCAGTGCTGTGTGATAGAGAACTGAGATAAAATATTCTATCCACAAGCTATTCAGTACAATTTATCATCAGCGGCTCACTAGTCCAGTGATAATACCTGGCTTGCAGATTGTAATGATCAGATTCTGTTTTTATTTCAAACAGGAGAGATCCGAATACCAGAGTTTTTAATTTACATACATTAGTGAGGTTCAAATATGGCAATAGCTACAAGCAAATTCACTTGCAAACGGAATGCTCGCCTTGCATAATGGGTTCCCTTTAGCTATTACTCACCAGTGAAGTACCCAGATAAAAATGAAAACAAAGAGGAAATAAGGAAAATCATGATACAAACACTATACAGGGGACTAGGATAATTACTGAACCACAGTGAAGGTCATCACGTTTATATCTGTTTTAGTAATGATTTTTTATATTTTCCCTTTGTATTGAAAGCATGAGTGCCATCTCTTCTCTACATTATTATACTATTGTATTATTTGCATTCTGTAGTTTTCTAAAGTTCCAACACACTGTCACTAATAAAAGTTTTTTTCTTGCTGTAAATCAGAATAAATGAAATACTGAAATAGTTAATAAATACCTAAAAAACTCCAAAATCCCTGTAAATTACAGCAGCTTGAACATTTAGTAAAAAAAAAAAAACAATGGGTTTATAATAAAACACCTCTTATAGCTATATCACTTTTATACTGACCACAGTATCGAGCTTCAATTCCCAGCAGCATCATTACTAGACATTTTCTGCCACCTTTCTAAATCTGAAAAGCTTCCTACATTTAGTGAAGATTAGGTAATGCTACAAGCAATCAATAACAGCTATCAATTCCATACCTTGTTCAGAAGAACAAGTTGATTAAAACTAAGTAAAAAGGATGGCTGAATATGCTTTAAAACTATCTGATTCTTCTAACTACACTATCATGATAAAATACATATATATATATATTATTCACTGGCCAAAGAGGTAACTCTTAGTAACAGTAAGGTTATGACTCAAGCCAACAAAAGCCAGAATATTCTACTTTGTTTGACACACTCTCCTTATCATATCATATGGCAAGGAGAAGAAAAAATGAAGGCACAGAGGCACAAATGAAAAATATCATGTCATCTTCAACTTTGATTTCCTGGGTTTTTCTTGACTTGTGGCAAAGCCTTAATGTGCTATACAAATAGTCTATGTCTATTTTTCTTCCTTTCTGGACTTTTTCCCCTAAAAAAAAAAAAAATCAAACAAACAAACAAACAAAAAAATTAATTTTAAAAAATTCTTTTACTTCAAGTCAGAAAACATGTTAGTTACCAGCAACATAAAAATATTGCAAAAGCAGCCCTCACACATTCAGTCACACACATACAAAGACAGACAAGATTTCATTTATCAGTGAGTATACATACTGCTGCCTGTGTGCAGCCCTTAGTGCATATTCACAAATAACAGCCATATAAACCCAAATACATTTATACAAATATGATCACAATTATTTAGGGACTTTTGCCATAATGTACACTAGTGACTAGTCCCCTGAATCTGAATCCTGAATTTGGGTAAATCAACCAGTTTAGAAGAAATTCTACCCTTCCACACAGAGCAAAAAGAACAGAAGTCTCCAGTAAGAAAAATCTCATACAAATCAGTCAACCACATTCCTTGTTTTCTAGCTCTATACCTGCAGCCCAGGCAGTTTCATATCCCTCTGCTAAAGCAACTCATTTGCCTCACTACCAGTGGAGAGAGGCAGTGAAGTGGCCAATAGTGTGAAAATGTGTTTAATCTTGATTAAATAAATGACAGAAGGGAAGATGAGATCCTCCTCTTCACCATTCATCCATGAATGTGTCTGCCTGCAATGCCCCTAGGACTGGTTCTGCTGCAGGTGAAAGGGACCCCTGAATCCAAAATGCCTTTACTTTGTGTTGAAGTTCCTCTCCGTCTGCCTTCCTTCAGTGCTTCAGTGCAATGGGAAAATGATGTGTAGCAATTCCCAGTTAAATGTTTCTTCCATAATAAAGCTGCCAGTCCTTAGGAAGCAGAAGTTGTTAGGCTTTAAAATTTTGGTCTAATTTATTAATGGAATTGCAGACCAAACACTGTTATTCAGCACATGGAGGACAGAAAGCATCAGCTCAACAGCTAAAATAGCTGTTAGCAGAATCTGTTCTTGGCTTTGGAGAATACATTCCTGTAGCCATACTGACCCACAGAAATTCAGAAGTCTCTTCCTTCATATAGGCCTCTCTGCTGTATCGTTCTAATGAGTAATGAGAAATGAGTATTTTTCAATCTGGAATTATTTATGCTGGGAAAGGTAAAGTTCACCTCCCCACGTCTTAGAACAAAATCAATGTATGTGTATAATCTTAATGAGAATAAGGAAATTGGAATATATGATATGTAGTCAAAGGACTATTCTGAAAGCTTTACTGGCTGTTATTTCAGCTCATAGACCAAATGAAATAATGCTTGATCACACAGTTATAGACTGAAGGGTCTGGCCCCGACTCTATTATCCCATGATATAGCCCTGTCTCTGTAATGCTGTTGAATTTAAACATATGCTATTGCTTTAGGTACTGTTTGAACCCAAGAAATGCTATGCAGCATTTTACAGCTTTGATACTACTGTAATTATCTTTGTGTGATCACTTCTGAAGTGATTTCCTTAGAGATGTGGTAACTTTACAGCATTTCTGGAACTCCAATCTGGCTCCAAGTCACGATGGTAAAATTAATCCTAACTAGAACTAGAATTAGAAAGACCAAGTTGTGCAAATTGTGTGGAAAAGTGTATCAGAATTAGAAACTTTCTCCTTTTTTTTTTTTTTTTTTTCTTTACAGTGTTTGAGACAGGAAGAACCGCTTCTTACATACAGAAGAAATACAGAAATCAGGCAAGGTAGTAGACGAATCGATTACAGTTAAACAGCTTTCAAAAATACTAAGTATACATTACAAGTATACCTTGACAAACTGATCATCAGCAGTCTTAGCTTGCTGCAAGTTTTAGATTGTCTTGCCAAACCTCTGAAATGTATTTACAGTGAAAGTAATTTCTGCTGCAGTAGCATAAAGTGTGCCTTTGTGCTGCAGCATGTGATGCTGGCTGATAATAAAGGACCATGGTGTGACACCATGCAATTTCTATAGTAATTTCAATTGCTTTTTTTTTTTTTTTTTTTTTTTTTTTTAAAAAGAGTTCTAGATTAAGAACTGGCTACATTTGGGCATGAAATTTTCTCAGTGGAACGTTACCAAACAAACAGGAAAAATAAGGAGATCTTGTGGAACCGCATAGTGCTGACATCTGATGCAATAAATTCAATTTCTAGTGAAATACACCAAAAATGCTGTGCCAAAAGCATTGTAAAATATTTCTGATGTAAGAATGAATTTCTTCTGATTGGGGGTTGGGATGAAAATAGGGGAAGATGAAAGAAGAAGGACGGAGGAAAAAGGAACCCATTTTATTGTGGACTTGAGTTTGGTCTTCGTGAAATTAGTGACAAAATTCCACTGAATTCAATAGCATAAGAGAATATCTGATAAGAAGTTCCATATTTTAAATAATCAGACATTTCTAGCCAGGACAAGAAACACTCTTTTTTATACTTTGTTATCACTTTTTTTTTTTCTTTTTTTCTTTTTTTTTTTTGTGAATATCTGACTCATACTCTTGTCATTTTCCCAGTGACAAACCAACAGTGAGACCCTATAACAACTTTTGCAATACTGAAAGATACAATATTTAACTTGCCTGATTATCCTACATTTAGGGGAGGAAGGAATCTGACAAATAATCCCCACTGCCATTGTACGGCCATTACAGTGTCCTATGAGCCTGGACAAGTTATTAGGTCAGACGCTAACTTCCTAAGTAGAAAAATGATGTGGTCGCCTTTGTCCTCTCTGCAGTAATGGCTGGAGTCAGTACTAATTAAGGCCCTGCGGCAGTGTGGTATGAGAGAGGTCAGAGACTTCTTTCTGACACCTAAACAGTGCTCAGCTCAAAGGAACTGCCCCTAATCTGAAATGATGTGATGTAGAGCTGGCCTTTCAGCTTCACTGTATATTTAAAGGAAAATGACAGTTAATGACAGGGGTGTCAAAAATGAGCAGATGGAGAAGCTAAGGAAAACATTGCTCAATGGTAAAATTTACTTACAATTCATCACTGTGCTTAGAATTAGAGGTTGCTGCACAAGTGGAGGATACCTTTCCATCATTTTGCTGAGGTAGAAAAAAAAACCCTGTCATATGCACACAACTCCTATTGACAAAGTAGGCTTATTTTTCTATCATTATGCAAAATACAGTAGATACATACCCCCACACAACCTACACTGCCTTCAGTTTTCTGTTATTAAAATAAAATATGAAAATAATAAGAAGAACATTTAATCTCATTCAATGGATTACTACTTTCCATTTTATCTTGTTGGGAGTAACCATTGCAGTAATTAATCTTCCAGTCATTTTCTTTCTCCCCTTCAGGCATGGAACTTGGGAAACAAAAGCAATATTCAAAACAGAAGCCAAGATTTATTGTCAGTTAGTCATAATAGACACCTGCACAAATTACTAATTACAACAAAACCATAAGGTCTGCTGGCACAAATCCTTTCCCATTCTCTCTTTTTATCCACCCCTAGTGACACACCTGCAAACCTTTAATTGATGTTGTATTTATCTCCAGAGTCCTTGTTAGCATTATATAATAGTGTCACCATTAACAATGCAATAGTTAAGGTTCAGTCAACATTTCCACTTTTGAGGCTTCCCTCTCTCCTTACTTCTTTTCCCTCCATCCCCTTCAACACCCTTCTCCCAAGTCTTTTAAGAAAATTTGCTCCAGGCTAAAAGCTGAGTAGTCAAGTCTCAATCCAGGCTTGTGTGACTCTTTTAATCAAATTGGAAAGAGAATTGTTTTGGAATGTTTTAAATTTATATATGAAAACAAACAAACAAGCAAACAAGCAAAAGATCGCCCAAAGTTCTTCAGACTCACATAGTTGAGCCATTGCTTTGATGTATAGTAAAATAATAAAACTTTAGCAAGTAATTGGCCCACCACAGGGAATTGTAACATCTGGTATTTCCATCGAAAGTCAAAAGGGATGACATCCATAATTACTAAAAAAGAGGTTTTCAGACAAGTACTGTAAGACTTCCTATAAAAAATACTAGTAAACATTCATATTATGAGTGTGAAGAAACTATTATTACACAGAGTTACTAATGTAACATCTGCCCCGAAACGTCATATATTTATTATTATTATTTTTGCTTTACAATCATAAGCTCCTATCTATATATTGCAGAGCACTTTGAATTACTTGTATACAATTTCTCACTATTACAGGCTTTTTTAAACAAATTGTAATAATTAATATATTCAATAACAGTTTAGCACTTATACAGAGAGAGACTGACATCTATATATGTCTATCTGTATATGCGTAAAGCCAGAAGGATGCAGTAATTTTAATCCATGGCTCTGTCTAGGACAGAAGAGAGGAAACATGAGAGAAGGGGGAAAAATGAAGGGAATTCAGTTTACCTCAGACCTGAATCATCGGGTAAGAGACAGAGTTTACAAAGCTTTGGTTTGGTATGGGTTGTCCCTGCATAGCTCAGCCTCAGTTCAGCAATGTATTTAAAGACCAGACCACAGAAAGGCAGGATACCATTTTATACTTCTTGTTGAAACAGGCTTGGAACTGCTTACCTAGGAGAAGTATTTCTGATCCCATCAGGACCTTCCTACTCCAGACCCGTTAGAACATGACCCACTGCTCAACAGGTTGCTGTTACTAAAAATCCTTTTCTATTGCCAGAACAGTTTGCCCTGTAGCAAGAGCCAGTACCAAGGCCACAGAGCTGTACCTTGGTACCTTGGCTCAATAGACATCATAGACAGATTATTCAAACAGCTTACGGTTGCTTGTTGTGGACCACACTGGAAAATGTTAGCTGAAATGTCTGTAAGGTGAGGCTGACACAACTGCAAACTAAACTCAACTTCTGCTTTCTTTGAACAGGGTAGCTGATTCCCTCCTTCCCAATGAGTGGGGGTAACTCCAGTAAGTGCTAGGGTGAAGAGTTTGGCCATAAGGAGGTGAGCCCCTGTCTGCAAGGCGTCTTTGGATAGATGCTTCCTCTTTTCTGTTTCCTGGGACTGTTGTAGCCTTTAGGAGAATATTTTGGATCAGAGGTCTCCCCGTACCTCTATTTCTCTTTCCACATGCCTCCAGCTTTGAGGATGCAATGTGTTTTGCATATCTTATGTATTATAACCTAGTTTTGTTCCACAGGCCTGATTCAAGTGAGGCCCTGCAGCTCTTTCTGCGGTCTGAGCCTGGACATAGCCTACAAACAGCTGTTCTACTTCAAAAACTATTGCTTAGAAACAAAGTATTAGATAAATGTATTTTTAAACAACCAGCACCCAACACAAATCCAACTTAACTACATTTTGCCATTTCACAATTAGCTAGACATGTCTATTTTCCTCTGACTTCCTCACTCCCAGCAGGCTTTGGAGCCCAAGTCACACTCACCCTTTTCCTACCAATCCTTTCTAAGAGATTCTCCATTATTAAACTCTGTAGGTATTCTTTGCTCTCTTGTGCTCACAGCTTAAGCTTGGTATGCTGAAAACTAGATGTCTGGAAAACTTGCCAGAAGCTGGGATGCTATGCCAGGGAAGCATGACTGTATGCCTGACCTCTTCCTCTGTTCGTTCCTTAGTATCTGCTACTGGCGGCTGTCAAGTTCTTATTACAAAACTGTCTACTAGTGCCAGCACTGTCCCGTAACCAGAAGTATTAGCTGGTAAGGAACAATCTGAGCCCCCCCCCCCCCTTTTTTTTTTTTTTTTTTTTTTTTTTACTTTTTTTCCATGCTGCCTGTGTTTAGTCAGATCTGCTGACTGAAAATCAACATATCCAAACATTAAACCTCATCCCAGTAACCAGATGAAAACAGAGTTTCCATGAATAATAATGATCTTGAGGACACCTCAGAATCCACTGAATTGCCAAATTCCATATTTGATTAGGAAGAGATGGAATCTAAATTTTCATGAGCTGGAATATAAATTTGGGATAAGTAATTGTCCTCAATTTTTAGCGGATGTATCCATGCACTCTTGGCCACCTCTGTACCGTGATCCATTGCTGATGCAGACATAATTCAAAATCACAGAATTCTTCACAGAGAAGGTATCTTTACTTGTTTCTCCTAAACCTGTGTTTCATCGTTCTTATAAACAATGAGGTAAAATCTGGGGAGACTGCTGAAAGTTGAGAGCTCCTCCTAGAAGACCTACTAATTCACTTCTAGAAATTGGGAGCTTTTAGAAATACATTATTCTCTTATGGATTAAATTCACTACTTCTCCAAAGACCAGAGAAAAGCCTATGCACCAGTTAAAAGCAATTTAAGCTGCATTTTGAGGGCTTAAGTGATGCTTAAATGATGCCTAGGTTTTCTGCTGGCCTTCTGCAGAGAGGATGAGTCTTACCCTTATGTGAACTAATCAGTTTTGATGTTCTCTCTTCCATTTAAGATCAGTGAATTATTAATCTTCATGTGTACAGTAACTTCTTGAAGCATATTTTATATGCAAATTCATATTAACATCACAGCAATATCTATAATACAGACTGAAATAAATTATGAGATACCATGTAAGGAATCTTAGCCATTATGACCTATCAAGTCAAAAATCCAATGAAATTTAAAATACATATTATGCCCTTTAAATATATATTTACATAATAGACTGTAATGGATCAGAAAAAAATCTCTTATAGCGTGTAAATAATGCATGTTTTAAGATTTGTCTAAATACATATGCACACATATTTATATATTAACATGACAGGCTGCAAACATACTAAATGGACAGGTTTGTATGGTCTCGTGCACCATATTAGTTTTGTTAAGCTCCTGAAAAAGGTAGTGCTTATGCTCAATTTCAAATAAATATTCTTAGGCTTTCCAGTGATTTATTGTAGATATTTTTAATTCAACATCTTCATGGTACCTACATGTTGGCATACTACCAGCAACACCACTACTCTACAACAAGAGTAGTTTAAAGGGTGGTACCCTTTACAGTTAAATGATCCAGAATGAAATCCTGATATATATTTTAGCTGGTCATAGATTTTGTGATCTGAGTTATAAAAGGCAGAAGATTACTGATTAATTTGAATTGGTATTCTGAAAATGTTCACTTTGCAAAATCCAGAAGTTTATAAGATCACATCTATTGCCTGTCAAGCTGCCTGACATCTCTTGTTTCTCATCAAAGTTTATACTACTAATTCAGTGTGGCCCAGAAACTCTGAAATGTGCAGAGTTTACTTGAATAAGTAGTGACGCAGCAGCCACTACAAAGTCTAGTGAGCAGAAATTATTTACATATTAAAGTATTTGACAACACTCCTTTTTCAATTTAGTAACTTTGAAAAATGTTCAGACACTATGCCATGTAGCTGTTAACTAGATAGATCAGTGGACACAGAAATAGACAGAAGAACCTACTGTGGGTCAATGCCTGGTTTTACACAAGGTTCTATCAAAGGTACAGATAAGTACTTCCTAACAACTGTGATAAAGTGCTGGTGCATCATTGCAGCTACAGTCTGATAGGAATTTTATAACAGCCTGTGAAGATAAAACATCCACTCCTTATACCATTAGTCTGCTGAAACTCTTTGTGTTCAGAATAAAAATAATAGTGACAGTCAAGTATGCTAATGTCCATAATCATTGTAAATTATAACTGTCAGTGGTCAAAAACCTACTCCATGAAAACATAAGGTAACAATTTAGTCTTATATTACTACTCTCAGAGAAGAACTACTCATAGGAAACCTTAAATAGTATGAGGATTATAAGATATATTCTAAAAATAGAAAGTTTGGGGTTTCTTTTTTATTATTTATTCTTATTTATTTATATAAATAAATAGGATATAAAGATATAAATAGGATAGGATATAAACAATAAGATTGGATATATTTATATAGGATATAAATAAATAAATAAATAATCTTATTTATTTTTCTTCCCCCCCTTTTTTTTTCTAAATTGAATAGTTCTATATAAAGCAATGTGTGTCAAATTTTATGCTCAGGTTCCATTGTTGAAATTATACCAGTTTCAATTTACAGTTAGTGAAGATGTGCATAGTGATTTTAATTCTGAATGGAACAGTGGAAAATGCCAGGAAAATAATAGTTTTAGTCTACAAATAATAGCATCCAACCAAAAGGGAGAAAATGTACCCTTCCCTCTCCAAATATATAGTAAAATTAATGCTGAAATTGCAGGCAGTTGCTTATCTTTATGATCTGGACAGTATGCCTCATTTTCATTTTCTCTCACACAAAGACAGATTGAATGCATAAAGACAGTTTGAAAAGAGGAACAAAAGGAAGCTTTTAAATTAATATGAAAAGTCAAAGATTTGTTGACTCAAAAGACATTAAGAAATATGTAAATTTGGACTCGCTTTTTAGGAAACTGCGATCTCATCAAAATATCTTTTATATAAAAAGCAATATTCAGTATTTTGGTTTTGCCAACACAAATAAAAATGAGAGATGCAATGGGCATTAATTTTTGCTTGGTTATCTTACATTATGTCACCTTATATTCACAATCTCATTTTTCCATAATTGTTCACAATTTGAAAAATAAAAGAAGAAAGGGAAACAGAAAATGAATATAAAAAAGACAAAGAGTTTGTTTGATTATTCACTTGTTAGAAATGATGACTTGATGACAAAGCTTCTGTATTATAAAACATATTTTGCCAAGACTGTGAATCAAAATGATGATGTCAGGACAAAGAATGCACTTGAATACATTAAAAAAAAAAAAAAAAAAAAAGTTGTTTGGGTGTATAAGGATGCAGAACTGAAATTCCAAACTGTATGTGTTATGAAACTTACTTAGTTTTAGCTGCTTCTTGCTTGTTACTATTTTATTTTATTTACTATTTTATTTTATTTTTTAATTAGTAGTGATCATATGGTTTCCTGAAAAATAATAAAATAAAATAAAAAAAAGACCATAGCCTATAAGTAGAACTATTCCTTCTGTGCATTCTAACTGCCCTCCAAATAATTACAGAGTGGAGAGTTGGCTGTCATTCATGTGTATCTATTCCATTGTGTGAAAAGAAAAAGAAAATGGTTGCCCATACATTAGCACATCACCCATGGCTAGTGCAATGACAAGATAGATTAGGATGTATATTAAATCTCACACATGACTGCCTTTCTGTATCAAGGTAAAAAATACTTGCTCTTACATACATTAGGGACTAGTGTTGGACTGACATCTACATTAATATTGACAGCATATCAACATTTTTTACATTAACTGAGTCAATAACTAGTCTAAACCTGGTAAAACTTAGATAACAAAAATGAAGAAAATATCTAGCAAGCAGCATTAGATTCTTGTATCTAAGAAAAGAAAATTAACCCTCAAATACTACATTGCTTTTCTGAATTATCAATCCTACAGCAATGCATCAACCAGTGTATACAGCTGTGACTTGGTAATCCAATCTCATTTGTCAAACAAGAATTCTAGTAGATAAGGAATGCTTCTAGGAAAAGAAAACCTGTACAGACAATAACATAAATATTATATACATAGGAGGCTGATTATAAAAAGCTGGATTAGTATCATTGTATTCACCTCCTAAACATTACTTTCACAGACATGATGAAATTGTCAGGCACTAATCCCACTTCCACAATACCTGCTAGTGAGAAATACACATAAAATCTGCACAAACTCAGGACACCTATTTTCCTATTTTGCAGAGGAGTTAAAATGTTTATTTGTGTTTTCCATGTTAGGAAATACCTCTAAATCAAAACTGCTATGTATGTTAGGTTAGGAAAGGGATTTCATTATTTACCTTTGCTGCAAAATCTCCCATAAATAAGCAGTCGCTTCTTATTCCAAGCCAATGTCTTGCTTTCATTAATAATTAAATGTTGTTTTTCAATGATAGCTAGCTTTTTTATACTCTGGTCTTTGAAATATATTATCTTCAAAATGAAGCTCAAAAATACTATTAATGCTTTTAAGGTTCCCAGACATTTTATAAACAAGTACATGAACACTGGAAGATAAAAATGTTCATTCTCCCAGATTGACTAGGCTCATGGTGTTAGTGAAAGGAGAGAAATACTACAAAATAAATACACTAAAAAGTTTTGGAAACAGTGTCTGTTTGAATCAGCTATTGGCCTGAAGCTGATATGTAAATGGTTATCATTTCAATCTTAGCAATTAAGCTATGGTTGGAAGCATTAGCACTCAGCAGGAGCAAAAAGCAGAAGGCAGCCATGCAAAGTTTTTAGATTTTAAACACATCAAGGAGCAACATTTCAAGTGTCATTCACCTCAGAAGTCAGAGAAGCTTTTGTTTAACCATGTTTCTCACTCAAGACTACCCTTTTCCCTCTGTTTTAGTGTACTGTGGAAGATGATGAGGGTTAAAGTGATGTTCTCGGCAATATTTATCTCCAAACGATCCCATCTTTCATTTATGCAAGTCCTTGAGAATGGTGATGAAACAGGCCATGAAAAACCTAAGCTTATGGACATGAGCTCTTCCATCCAGCAATACTATGGGTAAACAATGAGCAGGAAGAAGAGGCCTCTCTCTACTGTTCTGCTAATGCTCTTCTAGGCTCTTCTAGCTAAACATATAAAAGAAAAAGATGCAGAGAAATGCCTGGCACAGAACTGGAACTAGCACTCTAGTGCTTGAGATGTTGACAGCATTCAAGCTGATTAATTAATATTAGTAAAGCCCACTGAAAAAGGTTAAAAGAGCACTTTAACATGCAGTGATATTATCATGATCATTAGGATGGCATATTTCTGCCTTCTCTAATGTATCTTCTTTTATCAGCTCAATAAACTGATGTAGGAGTGCAATTTTTCAAATAAATTTTCATAAACAGATGGCAGAATTTAACAAATTAATGTTTAGAATAATGGTACAGTCATGAGGCTTGTACTTTTATAATTTTTGCTCTGAAGCTTTTGATACCAAATCTCAGAAATGCCAATCTCCTTAGTTCAGAGTAGTTTCATATTCCTAGGGTGCTGTATAATGATCTCTGATCTGATTGTTTCAATATGAAGTAATTTGTGTGACTGTAGGTAGTAAGCTTAATTTATTAAATAATAGGGATATTTATCTATTTGTCAAATTTCATAGGCATTTTAACAAAAGCTTAATCTCCCTGACAATTATACTTTTGACCTAAAACACACTGTTGCGGGGCAGAAACACAATATTTAAGTACTATTGCAGAATACATCTTTTGTTCCTAAATTTTATCCCTAACAAGGGCTAAATGATGCCCCATTTATAACATTTTCAATTCGCAGAGTCCACATGTGGCCATATCCTAGGATTGCCAGACACAGTGTACATTTCAGAAAGCTAAACCTCATAAATCTCCAGAAATTCCTCACATCTATTATGTTTACCTTCTGCTGCTGATGAGCCTGTTGGGCTCTGTACAGAGGAAATTACAAGCGCTCCAGAAGATTTGGCAAGAAGATGCTAGAAGAAACAATGGGCAAAAAAAATTCTTAACTGCAACATCACATCCAGCTTTGGCTACCATTTACATATTTGAGATTACAGCTAGTAAAATGGAAATTCCATTGAAATGGAATAAATTGTTTTCAAAAATCCCCATCCAATTAGTGTTAGTTATGTCTCAAATTGAACGTGTTAAGCTACACTCAGTATAACTAACGGAATTCAGATGAAGTCTAACATTCACAAATGAAATGAAATTCTGCCTGTTTATATACTTTTCCAATTAAGAAAAAAAAGGCAGTTTTATCCAAGATTTTTTTTTCCTATCATCTTCTTGCTCATTTCTGTTAATTTATATAAGAAAATGTCTTCCTCTACTTAATAGATGTTTGGAGACTGTTGTAACAGCTGCTAACTAGTAAGGAAATGCCAGCAGAAATATTTTACGGTCACACGTTTAAATACCACTGGAAAATTGTTTATAGTTAATGCCAACTGAAATGCTTATATTCTAGGCATATTTTGTGTAGTGATCAAATATTAGTAGTTCAAAAATCTCCACACTTAAGCTGTGAGAGGTCTGAGTACCAAAGAAAAATTCTCAGAAAGAAAACGAAGTTCCAAGTATTAATATGTTTGATCAATACAATTATTAACCATGTTGCACATCCACACACACACATCCTTACACAACCACAAACAACTAAAAGAAATATCTGGAGTTTTGAAATGCTACTGTAAGGGATAGGAATCTATCCTGAAATTACTGGCACCGATGTTGCCACACATCTTGGTGCACTCTTCCTCCAAATCAGTGCCCTCCTCACTGACAGCAGCAGGAGTGGAAAGGGTATGGATTGCCCAGAAGGATGAGGTGGCTGGTTTCAGAAGCCCTCAGGGAATTAATCTTATGGAACAAGAAATAGTTTCTCCCATCTCTACCCAAAGCGGTAAAAGTCACAGCAAGTCTTTCAAACAAAGAAGTGGAGAAACATTATTATGTATGAACTGACTAACTGTACAACCTCCAAAAGCAAATCTTAAGAGAGAACTATCAGTTTTTGGAAACTAAACAAAAGTCTGCTCTTAATCTGGTGTTTTAACCAGCTTCATAACCTTAGAGTATTCCTGCTTTTAAATCACCCAGGACAAGTTCGTCTGGCTAGTCACACGTATATACACTAAACCAGTAACCTGTGATATGAAAAACAAAATATTTACCAAATCAATATATAAAATCAGGTCCAACATAGCTGAAAGTAAAATCCATAGCTTTAAGACAGAACAAAGAATGTGGTGTTAGTCTCGTGGTTGTTTTTTTTTTGTTTGTTTGTTTGTTTGCTTGTTTTTGTTTTTAACCCAAAGATCTAACATGATACTTTTGCCAATTATTATAAGTAAGCCTGCATGTCTTGAATTTTGCCATTTTGCCATTACTACCTCAGCTATCCGGTATTAATTATACCCACTAAACAATACACAAAATTTTAATAACATTCCCTCTTATCTCAGTGAAAATCACTACAGTGCCTTTGTAACCTTTAGTCCCAAATGCTTTTGGAATTGTTTGGCATTTTGCCAGAACAGAGCTTGAGAAGGCTAGATAAGAGCCAACAGTTAAAAAGAGAGTTGTTTTTTTTCCATTCTAATGAATAAAAACTGCTAAACTAAGGAGCGTTAGCAAGGGACTTATAAAAGATATGGCATAGGTTATTAAAACACTATCCTTATTACAAGAATTTTTCCTCACTGATATCATTTGGCTTATTGAATGAGTTAACCTTTTTTTGTTCTCCACCTTTTTTTCCTTCTCTTCCCCCTTTCTCCTTCCTCCCCCTCTTGCAATTGCTTAAAAACAGGAGACTGACAACTGATTGTACAAGAGATTATTGGTAAAGTGAATTAGACATGCAATGTGCAGCCCTACACTTCAACATACTACTGGAGAAGCAAGACCTTTTAAGGACGCGCCTTGGCATGGCACTGCCAGAAGTCCTTTTCTGGAACTCAAACAAGCAGCAAGGACTTGGACAAAGCAGGTAAGGCAGTTTGGTTACCACTCAATGCCCATAGGCAATGGCAAAGCTAAAATCCATGGTGGCTGCTAG
>NC_088980.1:127083584-127128584 GCF_963932015.1 Anas acuta | reverse complement strand
AAACAAGCTGGCATTCAAATCACAGTCCATGGTGTCTGCATTTGATGTTAGCAGTAACTTTATTACTAGGTGCCACTTACCTCCAAAATGAAAAATGTCTGGAATAATTAACTAAAATTGTTACCCCGTAACAATTACTCACTGTCCTAAGTAAAGACTAATTTGTAAACTACTATCTACCAGAGGCATTCACATCATAAAAAAAAAACAACAACAAAAACTTAACTGGCACTAATTTGCTGCTTCATCAGAGATAAAGATATGGGGAAAACACTGTCTCCCAATTTGCTGGAGATAATGGCCTTGAGTCTCAATTTGAAATATAATGCTATATAGCAGTATGCTATGTGTGTATTCCATAGATTTCAAGAAATTTTTGATTTCCAGAATCATTCATTCTTTGTCTCTGATATCACTAACTTCATGTGCATAGACAATTAACTTATATTACTCTAAAACAAATATATCACTGCTTGATAGTAATTATATTTTCAGGCATACAGTAAACTCTTGGTTTTATGCAAAGTATTTTGCATAAATATTATTACCATTATTAGAAAGCTTGATAAATATATATCTTTCCAAATATACTGCTTGTTCATTTAAACAAAGTTTGTTTTATCAAAATCCTCAGATTCCTTGAAGCCTGCAAAAAGCTTATGTTAAACTACATATTTTGTACTGTTTTTAATAAAAACATTGGAAAAATAATGTTTTTTTTTCAGAAAGTCTGAGTTGGGTTTCTGATTTATGGAGTATATTTTACCATTTTGAGCTACTCAGCTCAGCAAGTGGTTGCTCAGAGACTGCAAGACTTGAAATGTCTGTGGCATAGTATAAATTATTTTGATCCTCCCTTGGGTATTTACTTAATTTCTCACCCATTTACTGTACTTCGCATAAAACGGCAGAAGCAAGATAGAAACTCTTAAAAAGCAAGGAACACTACCAAGAACGTTAACCAGCTCTGGAAAGTTAAGATACCTGCATAAACAGAGGCAATCAGCTGTTAAAGAATCTACTTTGCTGCTGTACTTCACATGTCTGTCTGAGGCCTCTATTTCCTAAATTTAGCAAGAAAAATAGAATCCCATAGAAATTACAGAAGCTATTCATTTGATAAAATATTCAAACACAGTTCTAAAATCTGTGTTGCAACTTACTGTAAAGTGGCTATTTATTTATGGTATTTTATTTGTTAACAATTTTATTGTGGTCCTGGTTGCCACATCATCCCAGAATTGTATCAAACCTTGTTACTATTTTCATTTTTTTCAACTTGGTTAAGATCATTGTTAACACCAAAAGCAATCCAGGCAAGCTGTTTATGTCTACAAGATATGTGGGAATACACAGCTGTGATCATATCCCTGAATTCTTACTTTGCAACATATGATTGTATGTTAATACTGTCATATGATATACATACGACATATGATACTGTCACCCACTTGTGCAGTGTATACCTGCAACTTGTCACTGGAGTGCCCCTGAAGTGGGAGACTCGGAAACCCAAATCTCAGGGGCAAGGACTCCCTCCCTTACGTCACTCAAACGGCAGCTGACAGCAGCACGAGTTATGGTATCTGCATGCAATGTCAACGGACACATTTTCAGAACTTCAGCTTGGTTTTACTATTTTTTCTTCTGTAGTTGAACAAAATATTTAAAATCCATTTCTCTGTTTAAATAAATACACACAGAAATAAATGCACTAATAATAAGAGATCTACAAGGATGGCAGTGTCAAAAATCCTTTTAGGAGTGTACATGTTTCATTCTCAGATAAATGTGCAACTGTAGCTTTTCTAGGCATGATGAAAAAAGGAAAACTTTAACAGCCCAGTTCTGATATTATTTGCTGCATGTGTACATCAGAAACTTTTGCATTAACACAATAATCAAGATCTGATTTAATAAGCTGATTTAACAAGGTATTAAGATGTGTATTCAACACAGGAGGTGGAATTCAAGCTTTGTGAATTGATCAACACCAATGTAGCACAAGTACATATATGTGATAAAGAGTCTGTAAAACTTTTCCAAATACTTATTTCAACCTCTACTTTTTACCATTGGCCCTTTTTTCTGATCCTTAATTTGGTTGTTAGAGACAACAAACAAATAATTATTGGAAATAATAAATTATTCTCTTGCAATTTTGGATCCTTTGCATGATTTTAGCTTGGTATATATAAACATATAACCAGGCTACTTGACCTGAAGAGTCTCTCTCTGTCTTAATAAGTGCACTGCTAATATGCCTAATTAGGTGTGAAAAAAATCAAAATGGTAAAGTGCCATCACACTACTAGAACCTCCTAAATGTGATATTAATTTCATGATGAAATGCCATTTTTGTTATTTATCAAGTAACGTTATAAGGCTTTGAGTCAGGTTCATTTACCAATAGCAAAAATGATTGGCATTAGAGAGAGCAGACAACTGTACTGGCAACTTCACTAAAGGTCAGCAAACAAGTATCTTCCCCTGATGATATTAAGAAATACTTTTACAAAGTAAATTAGAGAGGAGTAGATCCTTTAATTTTAATAAAAATGAATTCTCAATGTCATTATTAACTAAAAATCTTCATGTTTGCTTTTATGAAAAAAGTATTAATGAACTACATATTTCTCCATATTGTTTTCTTATCAACATGTCAATACGCATGCTTAGATTTTGCAGTAGTTGGTGTGATGTGAAAAACTGTAATGGATAATATACAAATACTCCAAGTTCTGTGAAGGACATGGGTAAGGCGGATACGCTTATTTAGCAGTGCAGGAACTCATCTAACTCTGTACGATCTCTAGGTCATAAACATGCTTTTGGATGTAAGAAATAAGGCATTGGCAAAAAGGCCCAGGCAAATAGGACCCAGTTGGGTTTCTAGAATCACTAAAAACAGAGAAAAACAGCTGGATACAAATCAAAAGGTCTGCAACACTCACACATGCCTGGAGCAACAGCTCTACTTATTGAAGGGCTATTAGCAACTGTTTCATCCTTCTGTACCCTACTTCAGGAGACACTATTCTGAAGAACAGTATTCCCTGTATTTCTGCTTCTGCCAAAGGCAGCCCTCTTGCAGGAGAGCAGACTTGGGTAAAAATGTAAGTTACCTATATTAACTGCAGAGTAAATTATCAAGTTTCACTAACTAACTAAATTAGAGTGGGGCATGTACCAGAGTGTATATATATATGTATATACACATATAATGTGACTTTTGACTGAGTGGCTGAAGAACATTCAAACTGCAAATGTCTGAACATCTAAACATACAAGGAAGGATAAGGATGCTATAAAACGGTCTTCTTTTCTGGGTAGTCTTCTTTCATCTTCTATCTCAGGGAATAAATCTAATACATCCCTCTACAAATCACCTTGCAGTGAACTGAACCAGTTGGGCTAGGGACAGTTTATTATGGTAAGTTTGGTGCTAAGTTTGGTTTTGTTAGCATGGCTAACAAAATATCTGACCCAGAAAAATCTGAAATTAACGTGTTTGATGTGCAAAGATACTTCATTAAACAATAACTACTGCTCATTTTACTTTCCTTGTACAGAAACATGAAAATTAAAGCTGAAAAAGACAGCAGCATTCACCTATCTGTGTAGAATGACTTCCTATTATATGCTTCAAAATTCATTGTCCAGTCTCATTTCACTATGAGAGAGCTTGCAATTACTATACCTATCCATACCTATTATTGTTTTATGACGTGCCTAAAGCTGTGTGCAGTATTATATCTGTAGTCTCATTGTAGTCTATAGAAGGGGTCTATTCCATTTCTGTTCTATGATATGACACAAGCAAGAGCAGAACTGTTAGGGAAGCAGATAAATTCGTTGTATCATATTGCAATCTCATATCCAATGCACTGCCCACTACCACCCTTAGGCCTTTTTTCAATAGTAATTCTTTACAAGGATCTTTCTCCTGCTGAATATCTGTGTTTCACATTATTATTTCAGCAGATGTATCATATTCCATTTGTCAGGTTGAATCCCATTTTGTGATTTCCTGTCCATATTTCTAACCTGTCCTCACTTCATTTTATATCTTCTGTCACTGTCCTCACTGGTGTTAGCAACACCTCCCAATTTTAGTATGACCTGTAGATTTAATGAACAGTATGTTTACCTCCCCTTAGCTGATTATATGATCAACAAATTGGGTCTTTCACTGACATCTGCAGAACACTTCTGGACACCTTACTCCATCCCCAGAATACAACTTGAACTCCTGCAACCAACAGGAAAATTCATATGGCAATATAGACATACTCCAGTTCACCTCAACTCCTCACCTCTACAAGAACTTTTGTAAAATTATTTACCAATCCATACATCTAAATGAAGGTCTAGGAATTTCTTTCCTCCTTGTTATTCCTTTATTAAATCACAGTTTCTGAATATTTTTGCCTGATTTTCTGCATTTAAATTTACTCCACTCATTATTCCACATCTTCTGGAAACTGCAGTACTGTTTCCTCTCTGTTCACTTGGACCTTCAGAGCCAATGCTCTCCTCCATGTTTCTCAGAGAAGAACTGGAGGAAGTGGGGAGAATTCCACTAAACGGCATGATCCCTCTTTCTTCCCTTTCTTCTCCTAAAGACCCCTGGGTGCACCCTCTTGGGACCAGGTAGGAAGAGTAAAAGGGATTAGACTATCCACCCAAGAAACCTATGGAACAACAAGCCCAGAAAACCATTTCTGTGATTTCATCAGCGTGTTTTCTTTTCTTTTCTTTCCATACTCTGTGTGTGTGTGGTTCGGGAACAAATCATGGTCAAACAGCCATCTTACTCATCTCCATATGTGGTAGTCAGAGGGGCCAGGCAACAGGGAGGAGGTAAGTAGCACCTGCCTGGATATTCTTGGCCTCCTGGAAATGCCTTTGGGCTTAACAAGTGGAGACAAGAGAAAGTACGAGGTACAACCTTCAACGTCAGAGCAATAACATTCGTTATCTTATTTCTTAATCATTGTTATTACTTCAAGAAGACCACAAATCTTTATGTAATCATGAAGATATGTACATAGAGAAAATGAACCACGCACACACACATGAGTATTCGTACTGTTTTTCTACTTCATACCTCTTTACTTTTAGGTCATCTTCAGCTAAGTCATATCAAGTAGTAAGTTGAATTGTTTTGGGGGAAGAATGGTTTCTTGTGGATTCAATATCACATAAACAACAGGCTTTATAAATAACAACAGGCAGCCTTATAGTAATTACCAGAATTACCCTTTTTTTTTTTTTTATTAAAGATTGGTACTAGATTTGCTTTTTCCCAATCCTATGATAATTCCTCAATTGTACTTTACTTTTCAAAAATAATTACTAGCGATTATGTAAATTCATTATCTGTGTCTCTTAAGACCATACTATGCTTATCATCCAGACCTGCTGATTTGCATTTATTCTGTTTTTTCTAAGTATTGCCTTACTCTTTTCTATCAACAACTATTTTGAAAAGGTCTTAATTACTTGGTCTATTATGTCCTTGCTCCTTTTATTTTTCTTGTCAAAGACTGATTTTGAAAGTAGCTCAGTGCATCAGCCATTTCAGAACCAGCTTTCATTTTGTCATCCTCTTCATTTAATATTGAGCTTGTTTTTTCACTCCATTATTTTTTTTTCTTTTTTTCTTTTTCTCCCCTCCAATAAATCTGAAAAGCTATTCTTATTTCCCCTGACTCCTTTGGCTAGTATTAACTCATTCTGCTTTTGCATTTCTTTTAACTTTTCCAAGTCTTAAAAGAGTTTTCATTTTCCTGGTTGTTTCCTTCTTTCATTTTTGCTTTGGGAGAGATTTGGCATCCGCAGATCTTTGAGCAGCCCCTGATGAAACTATAATTACTCCTCCTTAACCCATATATTTCAATCTTTCTCAAAACTATAGTTCGGTGCTTTTTAGAGAGAGGAGCTACAGCTGGAAAATAAGATTGGGAATACCTGATTGCTATTTTCAACTATGACTGAGCTGTAAAGCATAACAAAAAATTAAACAATCTTTTGACTCAGTTTCTCCATCGATAAAATCATCTATGTCTTCAGAGGACTGTGTTAACATTTATTTAATATCTGTACATTCTCTGACTTCCTCAGATGTTTTGATTTTGTGGGGTTCTACAATCATTAAGTTCCTGAAGTAGAGAAAAAGGCTAAACTCTTTCTTCCCTTTCACACTCAAACACCTTGAAGAACTCACAAAGTCTAGCTCAAAGTGTGCTTTTGTAACAAAAGGGTGGGTTTTCTTCAGTTATTACACATGAATAAGATCTAAAACACTCCTTTGTGTACATTAGGTGTGATTTTCTGTCTGATTAGCTGTGGGTAGCTGCAAAATATTCAAGTACCTAACATGTTTGGCCATTTCTCCTATTTACAGAACTTTAAAAGGACTTTGCTTTAGATATGGTGTTTTACTGTGCTATTGTCCTAATGACTAGAAAAGACATATCCTAGTAAAATTCCATGTCAGAATTCAGTGTTCTTTTGACAAATTAAAAATTATTACTTGCAAAGGTATAGAAATAAAAATGAGACCATAGTGGAACACAAAATTGGCATTCTTGGCTGTGAGTTACAAAGTAAAAAAATAAAATCTATTTGCTAAATAATCTGACAAATTTCTAAGTTTGTTCCCACCAGTAAACTGCATAAATGTGTGTACAAATACAGTAGTAACTGCCACAACACCCTTTATGGAGGACAAAAGATAGAATAGGACCATAAAGTCTTGTGTGTCAGTAAGGAAATTAGACAAGAATAGCAGAAATAGTCACGGAAATTGAGTCAGTTCTTTCCTACTTTCATTTCTTTCTTCTCTCAACCCCCAGCTTGGGAAGGAAATTAAAGCTGAAATTGAAAATTTAAATGCTAATTTTAAATTTATGGATACCCAAATCCCATATGTTCGAACAAACCCCAGTGAAATTAGTATACTCCAGTGAAAATAAATGTCCTGATCACTCTTCCCCTCCTCAGCTCTCTGCTTTTCCAGGTGGCTGCAGTCAGATCTCTTGCAAAATGGAGTACTTCAATCTTTGATACTTAATTGTACTGGATTACTGTTTGGCAATGACCCAACTGGTTGGCCTGGGGACAGATCATTTTATTTAATGGCTCATCACCAGAACCTCACCAGCATGCAAAGAGAAATCACCATTCTGCTGCTGCCAAAAAACTGTGAGAACACAGGAGGCTAATCACACCTGGGAGACACTTGTATAATGACATCCACAGGTAAGTGGCCCCTTTAAAAAATAAAAATAATTTAAAAAAAAAAAGAATGAAAAACTTGAAGCAATGAAAACTTAAAAATCCAGAGCAGAGACGCTTCTATCTAACGGGAAAATAATCTAAAATCAAAACTTCTTTTTTTTTTTTTAAATGGTTAATTATCATTACACCTACAATAACTTATTACTTATTGTTTCTGTAATTTAGACTTGAGGGAGAAACATGTGAGAGTCCTGCTCCAAAAAAGTTTCAAGGAAATAATTTATGGGAGCTCACAGATAAGAGCCTTTAGATTTGACATTTTGATTTCTGTAATAAATTGTTTTATTTAAAAAGTAAAACATCATGTAAATTAATTCATCCCTCAAGCAACATGTAGAAATGCCTCAGACATGTTTCAACAAATGTTCAGTCTTCAGCTATGTTCATTATAATGTTCTACTATGATAATAAGTGCTCTGTAAATCAATAAGTAAAATTACAGTGCCCAATTTAGAAATGCAGCTTCCATCTTTTCTTGTCCTTAGTAGAAGCAAATGCGTAACTACTTTTGTGTCCTCTCCTGTACTGTGACTGCAGAAAAAATATGAAAGATGTTTCATATGAGCCGTTATGAAATACATACAGAAAGCTGGTGAAAAGTTTTATGGAAGCCATAGCAAACAGTAACTGTTCCTAAGGAAGGGAAAAAACAGGCATCAGAAGGGATTCTGTTTTCATCTCCAGGCAAACAGGTGAGTGAGGAAAAGAAATTAAACTCCATTAGCTAGCAGTATTCCACTTCTTTCTCCTTCTTTCTTCTCCCCCTCCAAATCAGCATCCGTGGTCTTTAGTATTAAACCAAATTTACTATTAGTCTTGCTGGAAAAAATCACCCTACCTCTTTGCTTTTTTTTTTTTTTTAATGTCTCTCTAGACAAACTTTTTATATTCTATTTCCTTTTCCAAGCTGGGCAAGGTAACTACTGTCTGCTGCAGAGTCCCAGTTCAGAAAGATGGCCTTAACACTGTAAACTCAGTGAGGAGGAAGATCATTTGTCTCCTGCCAACAATATTTCTGGGGATACAACTATGCAGGGTCAGTCTGGGCATTTTGACCTTCTACCTGATGCTATTCATTCCCTTTCATAGGTGCTGCTTGCTTTTAGTTGTTTCTGTTTGATTGTGTTTTTTTTTTGTTTTGTTTTGTTTTTTCTTGAGACTAGATAGACTTCAGATTGAAGGTCATCTAAAGAAATAGATTTCAGGGCACAAAAACAAGTTTGTAATACAATCATTAAAGCAAAAACATAAAATATAAACAAATATATTGTCTACAGTTTACTGTAGCCTTTTCTTAATTCAGGAGACTTACAGAAGAGTCTGATGTGTCACAAACTTACATAGCAGGGAACATATTAATATCTTTGCAGGTACTGTTTTTTTTTAGAAAACTCTGTGCTAACCTAGTAGAAAACAGCATCAGGTTACCTATGTGTGCACGCTAGTACATTATGATGTGCTTAAATGTGATAGCATACACACACAGGTCTGTACACAAGTGCATGCACAAACATTAAAGAAATGTTACAACATATGGCATGTTTTAATAAACCAATTAATGTCTTAAACTTGATTATCTTAAATATCATAGTTATTCTTCCACTTCAAATGAACAGCTGAAGTGATGGGCTGCCAAAGCAAGCCCTATTAAAAGTTCATAGATGAGCCCCTAAAGATATACATTTAAGATAAAAACATATAGAACATACAGAGAATATGATCAGGATCACTGGGCAGAATTCTACACAGTACAACATACAAATATAGCAAATGAATGGCTTTCTAGCACTACCAATAGTCATGTTGGTGATACCTATTTTCTACAAATAAATCTAAAATGACCTTTCGGGCCACATACAGTCTGTGATATTTTGTAATTTACTTTCCTTGATAATCTTTTCACTAGAGGCCTGAAGTTTTCTTAATTTGCCTTATAGGATGAGCTAAGTACAAAGGCACCAATAAGCAGAGACTAGCTGGAGTTAGAAGCAAAAGGTCTGTTAGGCAGCTAATTCTTTGAACACTTGACCACATAATTTTAAATGACTTAAACATCTGTACAAGAAAAGAATAAATCCTGAAGGGTCAAATCCTTCAGGCAAAATTCCCGTGGACGCATGGGATTTGACCCCTAGTTGGGAATATACCCTTGTTCAGACCATCTTTTTCAAGCTCAAATGTGGAAATTCTCTTTGGACCAGAGAAGTCCTCAGGGAAGGGCTTTCTGATACCACAAGCATCCAAGACACCAGTCTGGGCTAATCACTAACAGGTTAGCATCTCTGAAAATAATACTGTCTAACAGCAGAGGAATGTGTAGTCTGGTTCTCATAAAATTTCAAACCTGGGACAAAACAGAAGAATCTGGTAGAGCTACCTCCTTTTTTATCTGAATTAATAACACATTATCAGTTTGGTAAGAAAATATGAACTGTTATTATCAAGCTTCCAGATATACAGTGAAACTTGGAAGCAAACGTAGTAGTATTTGCTACTGTATATACAGAGTAAATGCTGAAAATTGAATACTTATAGTTTATAGATTATGCCATTATAAAACTGAAAAGCCACTCTAAATTCTAACATCTTTTGAAAAATAAAAAAAAATGCCACCAATGTACAGAATAATCTGTGCAATAAGTCTACCTTCAAGAAAGTAAATTATATTTTCTTGGAAGACAAGAAGTTCACCTGGCAGGCAAAGGTAAAGGCCAAACTCTATGATATGTTAATATGTTTGCTTTAAAAATAACTTACAAAATTTGACTAAGCTTATCAGTACCTCATGTTTGCCCCTGTCATTTTCCAAAGAAACAGGCCCCGATTTATTTATTTATTTTAGTGGGGGTGGAATTCAGCTTTAGAGGCTCAGCTTGAGACAGCACAGGCCCAGTTTTCACAAAGACTGAACAAAGCAGTCAAATACCTGCAGGTGCTCAGCACCTCTGCAAGCACAGGTGTAAGGTACATGAACCAGGGCATCCGCATTAAGCAGCCTCTTTTGAACAGCTGGTACAAAGTGCTGGCAAACTTGAGCTGGCTGCCTTACCAGGCTGAGAGATTTATATTCATCCACAGGAGAAAGAGCCCAGGGTAGCAGATGCCCACAAAGCGAAGGGGAAGTTTGTCACCTGGGGAAAGCATGCAGAGATCAGAAGATCGCAATACTGCTGCAGAAACTCTGCTCCCGGCAGGCGTCTTAATTCCACTTACAGGGGGTTCTCACTGGCTACAACATCCTGAGGACCCAGACCTGAATTTTTCAGAGCCATATTCCTTTTTCTTGTGAATCCTTATAGAATTTGGAGGAACAGTGTATTTAAGTGCCCTTTAGCTATCGCACATATTGTGTGTCCAGTGGCTCCCATGTGCATGTGCTCCCATGATCCTAGATGTGCACAGTAATCAACATAAGGCCTCAGTATGAAAAGAGATTATTTCTGCTAGGTCTCTGTCTCTCAGAAAGGGAACGGACAAAAAAATCAGATACAAAAGTGCATCTGCAAAGATTCAATCACAAGTAGCAGATCTGGTAGAGAACAGAAATTGTGTGAGGGAAGCGACATTAAAAGCATTTTTCTGACAGGGAAAAAAAATATATATTATATTATATTTCATATTTACAAGTTCCCTTAAAGTATCAGACATTTGTCCTGAGCACTTATTCCTAGTTATTATATTGTTTTAGACTACTGTAAAGCAAAACATAAAGAACAAAGTCCCTTCCTATAAACAAAATAGAGCTTTAAAAAAAAAATCATGATGGTAAGTGAATCCCACTTTATCACTCAGCCTGGAATTTCTATTGCAGAAACACAAAAGTCTGATTTATTTTTAAAACATTTTAAACACATACCAACATTACTTGGAAACAGGCCAAGTAAAAAAATTCCATCAGAACTGACACCCTACAAACACATGTTACCAGTAACTGCTATTAAGCCTAAAGAAATAAATGAAATGCTATACCTTTGCAATGCAACATTTGGCACTTGGTCAAAGATTCATAGCAGCAAGGTATATCTACTTTAAATATACAGTAAGCTCAGGAGTATGTATTAAGCATATTTCCCCTCCCTTTAAGAGAAGTCTTTTGTCCTACAACTTTTAAAATTAATACAAAGGTGTTTTTTTTTTCTTTTTTTTTTCTTTGCAACTTTTATTCCATAGCTGACCAAAAATCATTACTATGAATTCTCATAAAAATCTAATCTTTGCAAAAACACACTTTTCCTCACTGCTACGTAAACAGTCTAGCTTTGAGAAGAGAGGAAGACTACAGGTGGTGGTACTTTGAGATGATAAAATATTTTATTGAAAAAGTTCTTTCTAACAGAAGAGAGGTTTATTAGGGTTCTGGGTACCTCCAGCAAATCAAGGCCTGAGAGGCCTTAATCATCATCTCAGCAGCCAGATAAATGCGAGGAACAAATGCAAATTTAATAAAAACAGGGCTGGTTTCAGGAGTTGAAAGATACATTATCCAAGTTGGCTGTACTTTTTCATACTCCATAACAAAACAACACCAAATAAATAAGCAGCAATTGTCATGCAGATAATATAGTTAATAGATAGATAATATAGATAATATAGAAAAATACTATAAAGTGCCCTATTACGCTTACGGAGTGTTTCACAGCAAGTGCATGGGTAGACTTCAAATACCCAAGGATCTCCTTGAATTTGGGGGTAATTTAGATTCACAGATATTATCAAAATATTTCCATGTAAAGAAAATAAATAATATTAAAAACAAAAATCAAACAGGCAGACAAAACTACAAAAAAAGACTATGTATCTTCTGTAAATAAAGATTTGACTCAGTTGCAAAGATTGTAAACTCAGCAGAAGACTGAGAGCAAATTTCATCTCTCCTACTTGTACTTTTTGTGCTGGCATTTGAGTACTATCTGTGGCATACCACCACTGAAGTCAGGAGTCAAATGTCACAATGTTCCTCTCCCTAGCAAACATGCTGAAGAAAATCCTACACCACTGCTGCAACATGTGGAGGCATGAGAATGGAGGTTTTATAGCAAAACATATGTGTTTGAAGGACTTTAAGGGTATTCATGGGTATTCAAATGGGATTGTATGTGAAATCACATGCATTTCTGGTGCTGGGGAGAATTGTTAATTTTAAAATCTTCTTGCTAGGCTAAAGGTGCAAGGAGGGATGGCCTTTGTCCTATTCAGCTTCCAACAGTAAATGATATCACCTTCTAGGAATTTTTTTCTGGTAATGAAAGCCACGGTGGGCTGGAGGGAGAGCATAAGGGACATCTGGATCCTCTTCTGGAATGACAATTAGGCAGTGGTCCATATTAACAACAGGCAACCAGTAAAATCATTCGGGCTCATGCATCAGATATAAAGTGATTACCTTCAAATATTGATTTTACAGCAAGAATGGTCCCAGAGGTTATAATGGTTGTTGCTTGTTTCTAAGTAGACAGGTTTTTCAGTACTGGAAGTGAACTCCACAAGGAACTATTACTTCTCAACAAATATTTCATGCACTTTTGGTGGTTAGTGCCATGGAGACTATCCCAACAACCAGTGCCTCTAAGGGATTAGAAGAAATTATTAGGCCAATGTGTTTTGTTGTTATTCCCTTTCCCCATCTTTTATGTCACGGCAACTTTAGACATTTTGTTAAGAGAGTTAAAGTTCTCTAATTACTCTAACAAGGCCAGTGAGTCATATAGATCTCCTACTGCCTGAAGAAATCGAGGGTTGGATAAGTGCTCAAGGTGTAAGGCTCAAGACAGGACAAGGTTACACTGGTTCATGAAAGTACATTGGGAAATGCACTGTTATATTCTAGGGCTGGATGGATGTTCTTGCTGTTTGGTTTTTATTTGTAATGTGTGGATATGTGGGGATAAAGCACATATGGGCATCCAGAATTGGATGAGTGCTTCTCAGCTGTGCATGTTTCTCTATGATACTCATCACTGCTGTTTATTCTGTTCCACCAAAAGAGAATCACCTGGATGCAGCTTTTACTCAGATCCAAGCTGCCTTTGGGAGACTTGCCCCTTTAAGGATCCCAGTGATGACATGAAGCAGTCTAAGCTGGCAGGCGCAGCCACCTGAACTTCTGAAAATTGCAGGATTTGAATTGTAGCCCTGGCTCCATCACCCAGGCAGCTCCTCTGAACCTCGCTCACGCCTTAGGCACCTACTGTACAATCAGCCCTAATGCCCTCAAATGAGCATCTCTTGTGCACTTCCCTCAAGGGCTACAGTAATGTTTTCTACTTATGGCCACTTGTGAAGACCACTGAAAAATGGCAGCTAGTGCTGAAAGCAGCTGCCCACTTATTTAGCAAATTTTCTCATAGATAGCACTTATGCTCTTGACACTGCAGCTGCTACTAGTTCCTATCTATGTGAATCTTTAAGAATTTCTTTAGATGAGGATTTCTAACATGTCAGAACATGTTTCCCAGCACAACTTAAAAGCCCTTAAATCATCAAGATTGAGTTAAAACTTCAGAAAAAGCTTAGGTTTTAAGTTGGCTAGCTTCTAATACAGAAATTTACATTGTTTGATTATATCTCATTTAAAATGTGTTAACGCATTCTCATAGTTAACTAAAATATTGGCATCTATTGCCTCAGTTTCTGTCTCTCCCTCCTGACTGTGTCCAATTGCTGGTTCCAGATAAATTTTACAATTTTGGACATCATGAGTTGATATCAGGGTAGGTCCCCTGTCCAGAGTTCAGCTGACTTAACAAAGTCAAGATTTGCTGATTTCTGTGGGGTACCACCCATCTCCTCAGCTATACTCCCATGGAAGTGTGTTGAGTTGGGAAATCTGCATGTCTATGGGAATTCACTTTATTATTTTGTATGATGCAAGTTTACAAAATTGTATTTTTTTAGTTCCAACCATTCAGGCATAATAAATATTATAAAGAGGGTATAAGGAAAAAGTTCTTTTTCATTGTTTCTAAAAAGAAGGGGAAAAAAAGCGTATTTTCAAGTTAGAAACTCAAAAAAAAAAAAATTACTCTGACAATATTCTTTATTTTGGATATAATACAAAATAGTAGCCTTTTTACTGTCCATTATCCATAGCTCCATAAAATATTATTCCTTTCTCTTAAATTACTGTTGATCTGTTACATACATTTGGCTAAAAACTTAATTCCAGGTACCCACATACATTAGACAGTTCACTTACTTACCTGAGAATGTCACTTTAATTTGAGTTAACACCACTGCAATATATAAAGAATGTCCCTGACACTCAGATGAAAGATTTGACTGAAGCATCACAAAAACATGTTGAGCAATCAACACCAAGTTCAAATAGACTCTCTTTTAGCATAGGACATACATGCTGACATCTTACGTCTAATATAACATGAAATTAGCAGAAAACTTAAAAAAAAAGAAAAAAAGAAAATAAAGAAAGAAAAGAAAATAAAGAAAAAAAAGAAAAAAAAGAAAAAAAATCCACCTCCAGAAATGTCATCTGTAAAGCAGGGTGTGTGATCCTCTTCATGTAATCCATTAACACAAACTTTTAGAAAATATAGTGTAATCTTTGATGGAAGAACTGAATGTCCACTATTAATTGTGTTGATGTTTTTTATATTATGCTAGCGGATCTAGTATAAACAAGAATTTCTAAGCTTATTCATATGCAATGTTATCATTGTGATAGGCCTTAAACACTGCATATGCTTCTTAGCTACCCATGAGAATAGGATAGCATGTAATATCCCATTTTCTTGACCTTTCTTACTGTGTCCTTTTACAAACTTTCAGGTGCATATCAGTTAAGCAGAGTTAAAAAACTTGACACTTGTTAGGTCTCAACTGAGCAGTAATGAAGGTGTGACTGCATTTTTACTGTGTGGTGTGTTCTTTCCCATTCAATGCAATCAGGGAAATTAATAAAACATAAAACTTACAGTAAAAAAACTTACAGTTTTTGGCTTTTACAGAAGTGTTCAGGAATGATAAGGACACAGAGCAGCTTCTCGCTCTTATAAGGTCTGTGAGAAGACCAGACGTGATAGCAAACTTTTATCCTCAAGATAAAAGGCCTTTTTTTTTTTTTTTTTTTTTTTTTTTTTTTCCTCTGAGCTACCTTGGGGCCAGAGAGCATCCCAAAGACAGAGAGACAAAACTATGAATGCATTCATTTGCTTCTTCAATATTTCTTGAGGGAATTCATCTGTAGGTAACAATTCCATGTTTCAGGAGTTTTCTGACATACCATGTGCGACAACACAACACAACTTCCCAGGCCATGATAATAAAAACAAAGTTTGTAGTTGTTGTTTTTATTTATTTATATACAGTTCACGCTGTTATTATGCTCTCACAACATCCCTGCTGATCCACATTCTGACAATTGTATTCAGTTTGGGTAGCACTCTCCAAAGAACACTGAAATGCTTGAAAGATTTGTCACAGAATAAAGTATCTTTTTAAGACTACAGTTGTCAGAACGTGGACTCGCTGGATGGGAATGTGGTGCATTACCATTATTCATTTAACATTTAATGATACAGACTTTAACGTGCAGATCATACAAGGACGTTCTAAATCCTTAGTGTGAAGAAATTTGAAAATTGCTGCAAAATTATTTGGAGACATTCAATCTGCCATGAGAGTTAAAATCAGCAAAACTAGAGAAAGGTGGCATGCAGATATTAAAGGAATACAATGGCCTGCTCTAAACACGTTTCAGGAACAGTGATGTCAACATATATATATATATATATATATATATATATATACTGGATGCCAACATAGATGTGATTATATATATAATATATAATATATATATATATATATATAATCACATCTATGTTGGCATCCAGTATATATATATATATATATATATATATATATATATATATATATAAAATCACATCTATGTTGGCATCCAGTATAAATCTAATTGGGTCAAGTATTTTAATTCTGCTTTACATTGCTATTACTAATGCTAGAAGGAAGAATATTTCACATATCCATCTTACTTGCCAAATTTTCATCTTACAGATTTCCTTCTGATCCGATTCTTTAACACTGCACCATTCATTTGTGCTAGTTGAATTATTCTACTTGTTTATAACTGCAGAATATTTAGTCTTTACAAATACTCTCTCGGACTTTGAGGTCTACATTTTGACTATATCCAGAACTTTCAGGAAAAGCTTACAACGAACTGACCAAATTGATCTGTGGTACAGTAACCAATTGATTTCTGTTAATGCAAATTCCACTCACTGATTTTAGAAAATAAACACAGGGTGATATTTTTCCCCATTATCAATGTTTGACGTGACACTCAAGGATATTTTTAAATCAGACACACATAGCTCTTGGATTGATGTAAGAGTGTTAGGTTAAACTCATTTTTTAAAAAAATTATATTTTAATCCCTAAAGGATAAACATTTATCCTCTAAGATACAGGGATAAAGATTTTAATGGCATCTTGCTTTGGGATTCAAAATAAATAAGGCAAAGATGAGTTTCCATCTTCTTAAAACTAAATTACAGAGATTAAAATATATAAACACAAAATGAATGTATTCCATTTGCATATTATATTTTGCTCTTAAAGTTGATATTGAAGATTAAGGGTCAGCATTTAATCCTCACTATCCTAATCCCTAAAATTACAAAGACAGGCATAAGTGCATGTCTGCTCCACTAAATTACCTTGAAAGAAAGCAAATTCCGGATGAAAAGGGAAGCATATTTATATTATGGTGATTTAAAATCTGTCGCCTAAACACATCTTCTCCCCTCTATCCATTGACCTAAATTGCACACTAAAAGCTTGCTTGTCTGCAAATGGGCAGCTAACACTTTGAGACAATCCAGAGATTCTTCACTTACGCACAATCATGCCAACTATTTTTCTGACTACAATAAACACTGTCTTCTTCATATTTTGCAGAAACAAGAGTCAAGTTATAAACCAGAAGAATTTCTTTCCTGTTTCCAGCCCAATTCCTAGATACAGATAATTCTCAAAAAAAAAAAAAAATCTAAGAGAAAAACGTAGAACTGAAAATTAGTAGGTCAAGCATACTCTGACTTACACAGTTGCAACTCTAAGGGGAAATATACCCCAGTGGATACTGTACCTCAGAAGAAGCAAAATTGTAACATAAAACATCCATAGTCTCTAAAGGAAAACAAAATAAAATTACTTATGACAGGATGTTACTTCATGCTGCCAGACAGTACCTATTGTACTCTATTTGGATAATTCCTTCAAATATTAGTATTTTTCATAGGTTACACAGTTCAACTGAAATTAATAACAGAGCTGCCAATGACTTGAATAGGATGAGACCTTCAACCCTTGCCTGTTTGCTGTGTTGCTTTACCAATATTATCTTGCAAAGCCACCAAAAATACCCAGATGTTAAAGAGTAAAAGCAAACTGAAGCTCTCAAAGCTGCATCTAGCATTTTTTCTACATTTCTGATGCTGCAGGTTGATAGAAGTGCTACACCATGCAGTAAGAGAAAAATATCTAAGATGTACTTAGCCCTAGAGATTTGCCTTGAGAATTGTCTGTCTACATTTGTATCAAGATGTTCTAATATTTATTTTGTGAAGAATTACTTTCTAATTTAAGCCATCTATTAGTGAACAACTTTATCATAATTATCAAACTGAGCAGTTCTGTAATTATGATCATCAAGAGGGCACTAGTTTCCTTCATTTGCAGTTTATTTACAGTAATTTTATACTCTAAAGAGAGGGGGAAAAAAAATCTCTGTATAAAACCTATGAGCTTTTTTTTTTTTTTCTGGTTAGAAGGTTTCTTTCTACTTATCAGAATGTATACAGCTACAATACTACCACTACATTTAACAATATTTAGAAGACTGAAAAACATCTCAAGCTTAACTAGTTGAGCTTGTTTTTTGTGTGTGTATTTGTTATATTTTTAACTCTGTATATTTCTCCATTCAAAGCATACTTAGAATCTCTCTAGAATAGTTTTCACACTTTTTTTTTCTCTCTATTAAAAAAAAAAAAAAACCTCTTTCAAACACAAACCCCTCAATTAAAAGGTTCAATCACCTAAAACAACAACAACAACAAACCAGCCAAACAATAACAAAAAAATGCTACTGTGATATTTAGTATTTCAGAGCCAAACCCCTGCTGCTTGGTTATGATAGTTATAAAAGCAGACTAATGAAAGCAGCAAAAATTACAATTAATTTTAATTCTGACAAAATCATACTGCTCTAATCAACTGCCTATCAAATGTCGGTGCAAATTACACTAACAAAAATGATTATTAGCACAGGTTGGTGGAATAAAATTGTCCATATACTCCATCTGCATAGAGAATGCCTGTGTGGGAATTACTTTTAATGAACAACAAATTACAATTACTAAACTAAATGAACCATCTGCCTTTTTTGTTTGTTTTCACTGTCTCACTGGTACAGGGCGCACTGTCATCTTAATTGCCATTCAAAATGGCAGACTGACCTACCACCAGACTTGCATGCCCACAACATTTTAACGGAAAATCCCTAGCAGATGTTTTCAATTTTATGAAGAGGACAAGTATGTTTTATAAATACATTCAAAACATTAAAGACTGGTGTTTAAATAATAATAATAAGGTACATGTCTGTTTCAGACTGAAGGGCTTGTATGACTAAATATCCTTAAACCTTAAATTAGCATATGAAGTATTCCTGGACCAATACTAATAGAAACAGGTTTTAATGTGATTTATTAATAATTTTATTCAAGTAAATATTCTGTCTCTAGTCTCTAATAAGAAGCACTTTTTTTCAAAGGGGCACACATGATGATTTGTAGTAATGACATTTATTAATAAACTTTTACAAAGCCTTTTTAAAAACACTTATTTGGATATGTCATTTAGCATCTGCATTAAAAAAGGAAAAAAAAAAAGGAAAAAAAAAAGGAAAAAAAAAAAAGGAAAAAAAAAAAAGGGAAAGCCAGTCTTTTATTAGCATATGTGTTATGTTAGTTGAGCTTTTCCTGCTGACTTTTTGGGGTCCATGATATTGTGTAACAGCTGGAAGACTGACTTCCATCGCAGCCGCTGAGGGGAAGACAAATCTGACCTGGACATGCACTTAAAATGAAACTCCACTTAGTGCTGCTGTATGACACAAAAAGGATGGCTGAGGAAAGATTTGTTATTTCCTTATATTACTACCTAGTGGCTACAGCAGCCATATTTTCTAAGATCCTGGCTCATCACTTATTATTAAAAAGCTTAAAAATACTTCTGAAATTGAACCTTTTCTCTTGAAAAGGCTAAACTCTGAGCCCAAGAGACAAAAGCTTCCTTTTTGCCTAAACTACAAAAATTCTTCAAGCCAAACCTACAAGTATCATGGCTATAGCAAAAAGCCCTAAGACGGTGTCAGTATTCAGTGAATCTTTCATTTCTATTTGAGACTGTCAGTAAATGCCACTGTGTTATTTCAAGTTTGAATCCCTGATTCAAAGGACAAGTTTAAAAAGGAGAGTAAAAAAGACCCATGTTTCTTCTCAGGGTCTTTGGATCTATCTTTTGTGTTGCGATCAATTGAAGTAAACACTGTTTTTACATTCCATTTTTAATGCTATTTCCATGTTTATTTTCAATTTACTCTAAGTTACTGTGATAATTACTAAGACAAAAATCAGTGATTAAGAGAATGAAAATCTCGTTTCTAATTATATTATTTAATGAGCCATATATATAGAGTGATGCAAAGACAAATGTTTCAGCTCAATAAATTAAGGTGGCTTAAAATCATTCCTGTTTTAGGTAAATGTTATTTTTCATTGTCCATACTAGGAACTACTGTACATTGCTTCAGAATAATAGATTTAGCTGGTCTGCATGCCAGTGTCCACTCACATAACCATGTCTGACTTGAGGATTAAAATAATCTTTATACCCCTCCCCCTTCTACACACCTCTGGCTAAGACTAGAAATAACAAAGAAAACCCTGATTCCTCTACATGGATATCTGCCTTTACAAGGTACGTTACAGGGCTATAAAATTAACAAAATTAGTTAGCTTCTAATACCACCATTACTAACTAAAGTTCTTTGCAGAAATATATGAGAAAGATATGAAACCTGTTAAATGTTAGTTCACTCACTGAACGGCATGAAGAAAAATGTTTCATTTGCATCTTAACTTTGCAGTAGTCTTGCTTCTCTTGCTATTTGGACTGTATTTGAAGGACTGTATTTGAAATCCTTCAACCCCACCAGTTCACTTTTCAGGGTCTGCATAGTTTTCTTTGGGCCAAAATTTTTCACTCTCTAGTGCTTAACATTACAGCCTGGCTACCTGGCAAACCTATATCTCAACATTCCCTTTTAGTTCTTACTTAAATAATGAATGTTGTTTTTTTTCTTCCCTTCTACTGGAAGAAGGTTTCCTGTTCTTCTGTGTCAAACATTACTTTTCCTTCTTACGGCTCTTTTTCGAGGCCCATTGACATCCTAAAGTCTGCAGTTTCTTCAGCACATTATTAACACTCTACAGGGAAAGGGAAAATACAAAGGAAAAAAATACTCAACAATATGCCACACCCTAAAGAAGATCGATTCCTGTATTACAATTCAAATCTGCTTTCCCAGACTCTGTCTGCATTACAAAAGCTAGTAGTAGTTCCCAAACATGGAGTCCGAGTGCCCTGCCATCTCCCAGCCCTGTATCAGAACAAATCCCTGCAGTGCACCTCCACTTCCCCCAATCCCTTTAGACCTGGTTTCCACACACTGGCCAGGGATAGACTACAGCCATGACAAAACCCAGAAAGTCATCTGGACACAGCCTTGGGAGGTCTGAACTGTTTATTCTGATAATAATGTTCATAGCACTGGAGCTTGTTCTCCTAAACCTTGCCCAGAGCACAGTGCACCAAATACTTAATAACTGTTATCACAGAGAGTTAACATGCTTCTGTGATACTGACAAAACTGAACTGAAAAATAGTAACCGAAGTCAAACCAGATATCACATTGTCCTGTGTAGGCTCTACAGTGACTAGCTATCACAGGAGGTGGGCAGCAGTTGCCCCATCCTCTTTTAAAAGATGAAGCAAATTGTACTTCTTAAAAATGTGAAGAGGTGCTATGTGGTACTGAATCATGGCTGTTCTTAGAGTAATCAATTATATATTTCCAATAGTCCTAAGAGTTTAAAAAACATATTCAAAATCTGTACCTTTACATGCTGCATCTAGGATATCAACTTAGTTAATATTGATGAACTATTAACTCAAATGTGAAAATACAAGTCCACGGGACTGTGAATAAAGCTCCTCTGAAGGGAAACTTTGTCATGTTCTTTGAGCAGAAGCTAATTAATTAGTTGCCAAGTGGTCCTTTCTGTCTATTGTTTGTACTTCCAAAATAAATAAATAAAGCACTAATTATGATGCAGGCCCTCCTCTCCCATGCTGAGTGATAAGATGGCAAAGAAATAATAATAATAATGCAGACATGCAGGTTTGGTTGTTTATTGCTGGAGTAGTATCTTGCCTCAGCAAGACTAAAAGTGCCAAAAAAAAGGCATCATATTTACACTTGAAACACTGAGTTCTCATATTCATTTTTGAAGTCTAATGCTGTCCTCTGAGAACAGTCACTGAGGGAGACAGAGAGATGGAAACACAAGAGTAACACTATGAATCATACCCTTGGCCAAACTTTTCCGACATTCTGTCTGTGCAAGTAGCTAGTA
Organism: Anas acuta; assembly: GCF_963932015.1. NCBI lineage: Eukaryota > Metazoa > Chordata > Aves > Anseriformes > Anatidae > Anas > Anas acuta. Next base: position 127,106,538 of record NC_088980.1, on the reverse strand, counting down.
TCAGATTCACAGAAAAGCAGGGTACAAAACTAAGCCTTTGGAGAACCTTAACAATTGTGCAGTGTGATCAGGGATCCTTGCCTGACCCTGGAAGACAGTCTGTTTATATCCTGAACTTAACACTAATAATAGAGAACCAAACATTCTTGTATCTTTTTGTTTCAGCCCACATAATCAGAAACATCATTAATGTTCATCCCCTTATCCTTCTTAAAAATCCTGATAAGCTGTTTATCCGGATAACCCCCCACCACAGCAGGGAATGTCACAGGCTGATTATTTATTGCAGAAAAAGGAGTAGTTCTGAGTTTCACTGAATGCCACCTCACTCTCCTAACACAGTGTTGAGTAAAGGGAGCACATGGCTGGGTTTCACTCTCTCCTTCATCATTTTATATACAGCCCTAAGCCATACCGCCTTGTGCTGTGATCCCTTCAGATCTCACAGGCTAAAGCAGGAGCAGTACTTGGAGGGGAGATCTCCAAGGAAAACACTAGCACTACAAAAAAGAGTTTTGGTAATTCATTGATGGAGCTCTCTGTCTAAATTAGTTATGAGTCAGTGCCCTAGCTTGGTGTTTAACAGCACCGTCCTGTTAGGAAATGTTTTCTTTTGGTTGAAACAAAGAACAGATTTCATAACTGCTTGTACTTAATAAAGTTATTAAGTACGTGGCACATTTTTTCAAACGAGGAAGAGTGTTAAGACAAATGTCTTGGCCAAAATTCAACTAGTAATTATGTTTTGCCTACCTACAGGCAATTCCCTGTGCAGTTTCACTTGAATATAGTTTTTTTTTTTTTTTTTTTTTTCATCTGCCATGAAAATACTTGCAGTGAAATGCTGCTGCACACAGTTAAACACAAGCTTCCTTCCAGTCTACCAGTATGTACATGAAGATGGCCCTATATGCACTTAGGCTAACACAGAACGTAAGAGCACTGAATTTAATTAACATTGTTAAAACATTTTGAAAGCCTCTGAATAAAGGCTTTAGAGAAATGTAAAGTATTACCATGGTTCCTACAGTCTATTTATTTAGACTTAATAAGATTCCCTTCCCACACACACGCACACACAAAAGACACCTTTTTTTTTCTTTGCCATGTAAAAGCACATTAATAAATAGTACTGATAACCGAGTCATCAAAATTTATTTTTGCCCAAGAAAAAACTTCCCCACCATTGGCACCTTTTACTTCCTTTACCCTACAGGAATCTGAAAAACAAGTGGGCTTTGCTGTATGATGAAATGGTCAAAAATTTCAAACTTTGATCAAGAAAGTCAGAAAGCAGATTCTGTATTTGCAAAATGCTCTCTGAAAATACAAGCTTCCAGCACTTTTGAGATTAAGCCTAGTGCACTACTAGTTGATCTGAATTACATGTATGAAGTGAGATGTTTTTGGAGAGAATCAAGGTCCTATTCATTTAAATCTTTATAGGTTGAAACAGACTGAAACTGCAACTAGAATCAAGTCGTGAAAATTAGGATAGATCAGGGACAACAGCTGCAAAATACTTACTGTAAGAAACACTGGCTAATGGATAAACAGCTGAATTCCTGGAAGCTGGAGTCTCCCAAAAGTTTGGAGGTATACCTCTCATTTCTCATCAAATCAGAATATGGCAAAATGTAGGCCACTAATTTCTGTGCTTACAGTGAAAATATCAGGAGAGCTGGAGACTACTGAATACATTTGTCTTAAATTCCCGAATTAGCTCCTTCCATGCCCCACCTCTTGGCTGTTTGTTTTCCATGAATTTCTGCAAACTAAATTTGCTGACCTAAGCAAGGAATTTCAGAAACAGCTATGTTTAAATGCATACTGCAGAATATCTGAGGAAAGCACATTCTGAATATGTAAACTGAGCATTCATGAAACAGCCAATTTCTAATGGGACATTTGCAATCAATCAGGGAACAGAAATATACCATGTGTCAAACCAAAACTAAGCAACAGAGCACAAAAGTTTAAATGTATTAAATACTGAAAATGACTGTAGGTTGAGCTGCAGCAGCAGGACCAAGAATGATTTGAAGAAGCAATATCCACCCATTTAGCACTCGGCCATACATAAATGACAAAGGCATGCTTATCACTCCTAGGGTTATTTCAGTAGCCACATGTAGAATCTGGCAGGGCTTATAGACCATAGAACATCTATAGGGTGATGTTTCAGCCATTTCCATCAAGCACTGAGTCTTACCAGCATGAACTCTGTTTGCAACACAGCTGGTAGATCCAAACCCAAAGCCTGGCAAGAAACTTAGTCAAACAATTGTTTTCACCATCCAAATCTGATTACATAGTTGTACAGATGAAAATCATCTGCATCTTGGAGACATCCCCATCTCAAGCACACATGATTCTCCCTTAATCACTTTGGGCATATGTTGATCAAGAAGGGTGACAGACTAGAACTCAGCAATACTCCACATGGGAGCACATGAGTGCACCCACCAGGCTGATGAACAGCCACCACAAACTGCCCCCACTCCCAGATCCTCCGTGCAAAAAAAGAATGGAGTCACTCAAGAGTAACTTCATTTATTGCTCTCATGGCCTTCAGCTCAGCTATTCATCAATACCACTTTATCATCAAATGTATCAAAAGTATGTGACAGATCTACAATAATAAGCATGCCATTTACTAGTAAAGAAAGGGGTAAAGAAATGCCCCAATGCCTCTGTGTCATCAAGTGTAGCTGGTAGCACAGATACTCCCTACCATCTTGCCTTTCAATAGAGCAATTCCACATGCAGGTGTATTGAGGGGAGAGTATTTTCAACAATTGATGCCTTAATGTTCAGTCAGTCCTAACCCAACCCTGTTTTCTGCCAAGAAATTTTGAGTAGGTCAGAATTTCCAAGTCAAACTCTCCACATTTTGTTACTTGTAATTGACTTGAATATTGTAAAATGTATATATATATATTAATTTCAATAATTAATACAATTAACTGTGCATGTTAATATTTAATGAGTCTTTCCACTAAAGGCTAAACAGTTTAAAGGACTGGTAATAGGAAATAACATATATTTCATTGATGGGTTTTAGGATCCTGAAAATGAAAGACAGAAAAAAAATCTGTTCCTTCTTCTTGCTAACATAGAGTTATTCCCTATAGTGATTTGGCCAGATTAAAAATCAGCATTTAAATAGAAGTCACCAATTCAAAAGAGTAGTTCAAATCTGCAGTGACTACAATACTTTTGCCTGCCAGCTGTCTAGCAGTCCATCAGAAGTGGTCTGGCACTATGACTCTGGTTTTTGATTGGGGCATAAGTCATCAAAAATTTCTACTGCCTTTCTTGAGATCATTGCTATCAGCAGAAAACTCAAAAAATAATGTCTCAGGTACCAGTATCCCTTCTCTTTGCTGTAGGACCATGCTTGCATTCAAGCTACTATACTGGGAGATTCTGCAACAATGCTCTATGGCTAGCAGGTATCAGTTGTCTGTCCTTTCATTGCAATCCTGAGAACAAAAATTCATTACAATATATTTATTTATTTATTTTTTAATCAGTGCAAAAAATGGGTCTGAGGTCTGAAACATCTAGAGATACTGTTGAACTGCAAAAGACTTCTGAACATTAGAATTAAAAGAAACTGGGGGTTTCTACTAGAGTATCTTTTTTTTTTTTATGTGAGTTTTGTTTTGAACCCCAAGTAAAAGTGAATTATTTAAAACTCATTAAGATGTTTTGATATTCATCTACCATTGCTTACTACAGTATATATATTTATTTATAACAGCATAACCCACACAAGCTCCCAAAGGGTTAATGCAACTAGATGAGCTGAAATTCATGAGCATAATCCCAAACAAGTGAGTTGAAGTTCTATCAGGTCTATTTCATAGCATCAGGGATTACTGCTAGCAGTCTAATCCTACTGAGCCTAAGGGAGGTACGTTGTATTGTATTTGAAATCCTGGCCAGGAAAGAACGGAAGGTTAAATGGGTGCCTTGCTCTGTAATCAAATATCACAGGCACTACTTATCTATTCAATGAACAACTAACGTAGAAAATCAATTAGGAAATAAATAGCTTCTTCTTTTGAATTCTTTACCTAACAAAAAGAGAGAAAGGAATTAATAGTTTTATAATATAAATTTAACAAAAGTATATCATACTACCCACTATAAAATAACTCTACAAATAGGCTGGCATACACTAACTAAAGACACAACACACCCCATAGCAACTTCCAGTGTTTTAATGTTATTTCTTTAAGTGCTAGGGTTGTTTTCAAGGCCAGTGTGTATTCGAACACCAGCAATTAAGCATCCGCTCAACATACAAAGCAGAACACAGAAACTATGCATACAAAAATATTAACTGATTGCAGATAATTGGACTGTGCTCAAATGAAATCACAGATACATATCAAGTTGTTTGTAACTGAACATCTTAAATTATGTATCAGTTGTGAAGAGCATTTCTTCAGCTGTGCATCATCTTTTGTTCACTTGGTTAAAATCCCAGGAGTACTGAAAAAGGCTGAAGCTCCTGCTGGTCTTTGTTCCCAGCAGGGAGAAGCCCCTTTTGGTGGTCTTGAAGTTAACACCCTACCCCCCAATCTCCTATCCCCCATACCTGGCATTCTGAATAGACTTCACAGTCTGTGCACACAGACAAACAGCCTGACCTGTCCAGCTAGTTTGATCCCTGGTCAGGAAGAAGATCACATCTGGTTATTAATATTGGGACATTAAAAAAATGTAATCTTCAAGGCACTCAGAGAAGTGGGCTGGCAATTATACAGTATGCACTAGATGTCAGTCAGAGAGCATGTTAGCCTAATATTATGTCCAAGAATACTAAAATGTTCATTTTGTTCTGATGAGGGGTTTCAAGCACAGTCTTCCTTTGTATCTATGAAAGCTGGTGAGAGAAGTTAGTCCAAAGCACTTAAGTCTTTAGTTTATCTGCTCTTAGGCATCCCAGTTTTGAGGCTGATTTAAACAGTTTTATAATGTAAAATATGTGTAGCTGAAAAATGATAAAACTAGGAAAACAAACAAACAAACATGATTTTATTTTTTAATACTAGGAAGACATCTAATAAATTGAACAAAAGCTCTCAGTATTACAATTGTTCTAAACACTCTCCAATTGCATTCCCTGACTATTTCACCACTGTCCAGACTTTTAAGTTCATTCATTCTAGAAATCTGCGTATTAGCTGGCTTAAACACAGTTTATATAATTGGATAAAATATAGCAGAAACATTTGCACATGCATATGTTACATACACATGAACATAGACCATTTTTTTATAGCATAGATAACTACATCATTGTGAAATTTTAGTGCCACCAAAGCCAATGGAAAATTTACCTTTGATATGACTTGGGCCAGACCTTAACACTTTCAAAATTACATCACAGAGCCTCATTAGGATATGTGCTGAGAATATCAAATTCCTGATTAGACACCTTTATAAAGCCAGATAATTCCTTCTATTTGACCTACCGGTTATGACTAAAACAGAATGAAAGACCATGGTCTGGAGTTCTTATATGCTGTATTTTGCCTTATTGATGCCACATGGAGATTTTGGATTGACAATGTGAACCCAGCATGGGTCCAGCATTCTTCACAAGGAATGCTCTGGTGCCCCAAGGTGCACTTCTGTACTACTACTCACATGGAAGGTAGAGGGACATGATCTTCAGGAAGTCTCAAGTCTCCTAGAAGGTTTTGTCAATAGAATCTCTGTGCTTGAAACCAGATCTAAAACTATCTCCACGGGTAGTTAATACTAGTGTTCCCAGCCCAGATAGCTCAAATTAGCTGTCATTAGTTTGGTTTCTTTGCAAACCACCATCAAGTTATTTTTCCTTTCTTCCTTTCAAATGGAAAAATTTTCTTTCAAATTACATTGGGCCAACACCCAGGATGGGCCTTCTACCAATTACATGTTAATCTTGTGATCTCTGTGTCTGAAAAGGGAGTTTTATAGCATTGGAAGTGAGAAGTTTCCAGCTTTCCAGCAGAATGCTAGCACTTGTTTTTAGCTCTGATAGGCCTTGAGATGTCAGGCACTCAAACTGAAACACTATTATATATGGAAAAGCTATTATAGGAAAAATGTAAGAGGTTTCTAAAATATTTTAGTTACAAAGTCACAATGTATTTTTTCCCCTTAGTATTAATGGAGCTTGGCTTGGTATGTACAGCCATATGAAAAAAATAGTATTGATACAGTTAAAGAACACTACAAATTTCTAACATATTTTTCCTAATGCAAAATATGCAGGAGGTTCAAAATGCATGATAGTTTCCTGTGGAATGGTCAGCATACCTTTTCTGTCTTTATTACTTAAAAACAACACAGCCAACTCAAACTCAAGACAATAAAAACATTATCCTACTCATCCAAATTAATTAGAAATGCATATGTGATAATGTACACAAACACTCACACATGTATATGCAAGAGAAAGTGGGAAAGATTATTGGCAGAAAAGAGCAAAAATATAAAGGAGTTTTAGGCTTGGCAAAAATGAAATTGGGCTAAGTACAGCAGGAACGACAATGATCCAGACATAGATGGCACTGTGAAAATAGACACGTAGAGATGTCAGAAGAGCAGGAAGAAGACTGTGGTGAGGTGGTGAGCACTGGCAGCATGCATGCTCAGCTGAGGTTGCAGAGAGCAAACCACCAGGCAAAGATGACACTCTGCAAAGTCCTGAGGGAGATGGAGCTTTGGAGTGAAATTCCAAACTTGAGGCAAGAGAGGAAATGTTTCTGACAGGTTGGGGCTTTTCAGGGTGGAGGCTTTCTGGTTTTAAATAGTAGCTGCTTGAAAAATGCTCACAAGTGGAGAATAATTTAGGAGGAGAAACTGGCCACTGGTGAGGTGACCTAATGTGTATGGTCACAAAGTATGTCATGATTATCGCTACCCAGTAACCAGTTTTGATCTATAAAAGATATTTAAAGGGTGGATTTAGTTCTAACAACATACACTTGGTATCAAGCAGGGGAACTGTTTCAGTGGGAAGAAAAACACTTCCAAATTCACATCCTCTCATCTTTTTCACACCCTCTCTGCAGAACAGTCTCTCTGGCTGTCCCTTTGTAACCACCCTTTTCTCTAGAGCACCAGAAACAAATGGAAAAACTCTAGAAATAAACTTAGGGGGAAAAAAATGTAACCATCAATTTCAGCAAGAAATTACCCAAATAACAGAACTTTTTGAACTGAATAATCCCCCACAGTAGTGACAAACCACAGTAGTCAAACCACAGGAGAGCCATGTTCCAGTCAGTTAACAGTTAGGAAACACTGTCATTTTGGAAAACTCCTGGGCCAGCTTCATCCTTGGACTAACACTAACAAGATCAGCAGTACTACAACAAAGATGGATTAGGCTCACATTCTTCCCATCTCTTTCATCACCATTTTAATAAGAAACAAACAAATTTAAAATTTAAACCTCAAACAAATCCTACAGAGGATAAGAAAACATATAACTAGTAAAAACCCCGTATCTATTTAATTGTTGAGATTTTAGTTTAACAGTATGTGCACTCTTACACTAAAGAAAATGCCTCATGTACCCTGTGCATGTCATTGGCAACTGAACATTTTTTTATTTTTTTTGTGGCAAATCCAGAAAATTATCTTCACCAAAACATAAAAGTGAGATTAAAAGTATTTTTTGTGATTTGGGAGGAGGGGGCTGAGTGAGAGCCTGGTGTAAGTTTTAGCAACTAAAATGAACAGTTGGTGCTTGGAAACAGCTGTGGTAATTCCTCAAGTCCAGAACCCACCAATACAGCCCATCCAGGCTCCCTGCAAGGTGAATAGAGAAGAATTAAAACTCACTTGACCAAGGGATCAAAACACAGGAATGCAGGAAATAATATATATATATATATTATGTCCATATATTATATATATATGCAGTCTTGTGACTGCAGCTGCAACTTTTCTGTACCAGACAAAAAGGTTCCTGCAGTCCCCAGTATCCCTTTGAGCCCGGGAGCTCCCCATGGCTACTAGTGCAGGAAGGATTTCCCTCTCATCACATACACACTGATGTGTGCCCTAGCTACTGCCCTTCCTGGTCCTTCTCCTAACAAATACCCCTGCATGGTGTGCAGGAGAAAGATGGGACTCACACAGACAGTGCGCTGCCAGACAGAGACTCCCCAACACCACCAGTGTGCTGCTAGAGACTCCCCGACACCAGTGGAGCAACCCTTCCCTCCCCCATGGCCAGGAACTTGCAGCAAATCTCCACTTGTTTTTGCTCCTTTCATGGCAGAGAGGGAGCTGTGCCAAGAGCTGTCCTTGACCATGCCTTTGTTGTAAATTTCTGTATTTTAAGTTTTCTCCAAAGACTAATACCCTTTTTTAAGAAGAGTTTCAAACAGAAGCAAACTATTATAAGATGTAAATTGGTGGAAAGAGTGAGAACAATTCATAAGTATTTTATTTTATTTTATATGCATAGGAAATAAAATAGAAAAAGCAATTTTTGTACCTTAATTTTCCAGAAGGAGGGAGAGGAGAGACTCTAGAAGCATTTCAAATCTGATTTTGTGCAGTTATTCAGTGTGCAACAGCCAAGAAAAATGCCTATCAGCATGCCTCTTTTGCTTTAACTAATTAGCAGTATTACAGGGTGCAGTAGTGACACTTAGCAGTAATTGATCCTCTGATGTAATTTTTAAAATATATTTCAAAATAGCCAGTGCAGGGGCTCATGTAGCCAGTGCCATCCCAGAGGGCTGTGCAAGGACAGTCTGGCAGCCAGCACAGAGGAGCTGGTGACCACCTGAGCCTGAGCTGATGGCTGGGCTCTTAAACACAGGCAGTCAATAGGAGCTGCTAGCACTTGGCATCTCTGAAAATCAGAGCCCTAATCCCTTCACTTTTAGCACTTTCTTCAGCAGGTAGCATGGCTAATTAAAATTAGGTGGTGACTACTCTGAAACAGTGTTTGTATATACTCACACAGGGAATCACAAACTTCCTGGTTTGCTCTGAAATTAGTATTTCATTTCATATTTTGTGCTGACTTGGTGGGAAGGGCATTTGGCATCATAGTTTCACATTACTTCGCACTACGTAGAGGGCAACTTAGTTACTGTACATTTCTTTCTTTTCTAAACCTTAATGTGAAAGGTTTTAATGTCAAGCAGCATGAAGGCCAGAACAATCCAAAAGTCAACACAGTTCCCACAGTAAAAGTTCAACCACAACAGACATCCCATCTGTATTTCACAGTGTACCTTAATAACAATCAATAATACATTAAAGTTAGCACTGAAAAAGAGCACATTACAAAGTCTGTTTGAGTTATGCCTCAGACTTGTAGTCCACTTGCAGAAACAACATCTTCTGTTTTGTATGTGCAAATGAGTATCTGGGAAATTTATTTATTTATTTATTTATTTATTGCAGCTAGATGGCTAATTAGCTATTTATTTTCTTCAGGCTCAACAACCAGTTAACTGTCTACTGATATCTGCAGCCCCAAGAAACTGTGTCATCAATAGACATGGGAAAGCAAGAAGAGGCAACTGCTCTTTGAAGAGACAGGCAATGTGACGAGGGAGTAAGCCAGATGATTCGTTTCCTCACCCTCTTAGTAGAAGAGGGAATTAATTCTTCCACAGTGCAATTCAGAGTTGGAGTTTTTCTCTGGCCACTAAGTATGAGATAGCCTAACCACTTAATGTAGGCACCTACCACAGAGGGAAGAAAAAAAAAAAAAAAGTCATGGGCTGGAAACTGACAGGCAGAAACCAAGCTACAAGAAATAACAAGCCACTCAACATAGCAAAGGTGACCTCTGAGTCTTCTACCATCAGACTAGGACTGATCTTCAAGAGAGTGTAAAAGAATTCATGCCAGTCAAAACCAGCCAAAGAATATCAGGAATGCCAGACAGGTTTAAAACTAGCTATGCAGACAGGTGAAATTTAGTATTGGCAAATTAATCCAAGAAAATATATATTATAAGAAAATATATATTATAAGAAAATATAAATATAATATAAGAAAATATATATTATATATATTATATTATATATATTATCTGAACCAATCAAACATATTACTGGTGTCTAAATTAAATGTAACAAGTCCAGGAAACTTGGGCATCAGTAAGAAGAAAGTCATGCAAAGAGACAACATAAATCCAGAACAGAATCACAGAATCACAAAAATGTAGTGGTTGGAAAAGACCTCAAGAGATCATTGGGTCCAACCCCCCTGCCAAAGCAGGTTCCCTAGAGCAGGTTGCCCAGGTAGGTGTCCAGAGAGACCTTGAATATCTCCAGAGAAGGAGACTCCACAAGCTCCTTGGGCAGCCTGTTCCAGTGCTCTATCACCCTCCCCATGAAGAAGTTCTTTTGCATGTTGGTGCAACTTCCTGTGATCCATTTTTTGGCCATTGCCCCTTGTCCTGTCCCCATAAACCACTGAAAAGAAGTTGACCTCTTTCTTCGACACTTAAGATATTTATAAACATTATTAACTCCCCTCTCAGCCTTCTTTTCCGAAATCCCAGGTCTGTTTTCTCAACAGACACAGGTCTCTTAGCCTTTCCTCATAGGGGAGACGCTCCAGGCCCTGTATCACTTTTGTGGCCCTCTGCTGGACTCTTTCCAGGAGATTCCTGTCTTTTTTGTACCAGGGAGCTGGTACACAGAACTGGACACAGTACTCCAGGTGAGGCCTGACCAGGGCAGAGTAGAGGTGGAGGATCACCTCGCTTGACCTGCTGGCCATGCTCCTTTTAATGCATGACAAGATCCTGCTGGCCTTCTTGGCCACCAGGGCACATTGCTGGCTCATGGCCAACCTGTCGTACACCAGGACCCCCAGGTCCTTCTCTGCAGAGCTCCTCTCCAGCAGGTCATACCCTAGCCTGTACTGATACTTGCAGTTGTTACAACAGAATAAAATAGTATTTGTTTAAAGCAGATATATATTTGGATGTACCAGGCACCAGGCATGATGAAAAAAAAAATATATAGCTACAGTGAGGACAGTGTGTTCAGTTCTGAAATATCTGAATATCTCTAGAAAAAAATTAGCAGGGGTAGAAAGAGTTCAGAGACCAGCATTGGAATTAGCAGAAATGTGGAAAAACTTCCACTAAAAGCAGCAATGAATAGAATGAAATTGTATGGTGCACAAATAGTTTAAGCAGAAGAAAGACATGATAGATCATAAAATAATCATAAGGATTACTTATGAAGAAATAAAGATTATATAGAAAGATCATAAAACAAGTAAGAACACATTATATTTCTTGTTCTGCTACCAGATGAATAAACAAACAAAACGTATGACTTAAATAAATTACAAGAGATTTTTAAGCAATCATATTTATATGGAGGTTAAAATAACCTCTGGAACTCCTTCCCACTGCATGTGGGAAGCTTAGATTTAAGTTTATGAACTGAATTGATATTTGTGTACATATAAGACTATCCAAAGACCATTTTTTTTTTGAAAGAAAATATATACATATATATTTGAATTTTTACAATGTCAATTCATTGTTCTTTAACTAAAGAGGACATCTGAGAAAAAAAAAATATTTTCCTTTATGAGCAATATTATTCCATATTTGCTCACTAAAAATTTTTTTTACTCTGGTCTGGGAAGCAATTGTTAGCTGGTCTGGAGCAAAGAGATTAGATAAGTTGGACTAATGGTATAATTTGCTGTGATAGGACAATGATTACATGCTTGGCCAATTAATGTGTTGTTTCTTCTAAAATAGCATTCTCTTATGTCATGGACAGCCATTGCAAGAGATGTACTTGACTAATTTTATTTGCAATGGAGTATTTTTCATTAGGACAGGTGGGTAAGATAACTCACGATGAGGTGATTCAGAAACACCTCCAAAGAAGAAAGAAATGTTCTTTAAAGCTAGCACAAATCCTGATAATTTTAATTCTAGAAGTGTTTATAAGAAAATTATGAGTAACTAGGAGATGGAAAATAGAACAGAAATGGAAATCCAACCTTTACTACAGCAGACGCTAACATATATAGACATCTGTATAGTTTTTTATCAGGTGACAGTAGCAGCCTGTGGTATGTATGCACACACATAATTTTAAATTCTGTTTATGCTCTGGGGAAGTGTACACTTTTATAAGTGCATACACCTGCCTTTTTGCCTCCCCTCACTGCACCCTCTGTGCAAGAATCCCGGTCTCCAACAACTGTGACTTCTACTAGCCTTGGTTAATGTCTGGCTCTACAAAGTTCTCATGATCATGAACAACTTCAGATTTCATCTCTAACTCATTCCTCCCAGTAACAGATACTGTATCAGATAGATACACAGATAAATATAGGGAGAGAAAAAGACAGATATTTCTCCACAAATATGAAGAAATTAAGTGGTATGCTTAGTTATGTTTCTATAAGGTCCATTAAGCTGCCAACATACTGGGGGACAACCTCTCTCTTGCCTCTGCTTGGTTAGAGACACATTTTCTTTTTCCCAAAGGCCATGCACTGTTTCCCAGTTGAGATAGTATTGAGCTCACCTTCTAAAGCTATAAGAATACACAACTACTAAAAGTAAAGGAGAGACATTTGTTTCCTTGTTGTTGTGAATGCAAGAGGCATGGAACCTTTATACCTGCAGAGATCAGAAGCTGAGAGAACTGGAAAACAGGCTTGAATTCTGTAACATGAGATTTCAGAGCTCTTATTTATTATCAGCTCAATTCTCTTCCTTTTCATGAAAAATATCTCATACATATAAATTTTCATTACCAGCATAGTTATTGTCATTTGTATATCCCAAAATGTCTTACGCAAACCTTATCATCCCTTTGGTACTTTTAAGGTAGCTGAGGTCACAGAATTTGAGCTGTCCATTGGAGAACTCATGAAAGAAAATAAACAGCCCAGGAAAACTTCTGGCTTCAGGTTCTCTGTGCTGTATGTTGGTCATAGCTCATCCCACAAACCTATTTTTGTCTTTCAAATAATCAGACTACAAAGTGCCTAACTGAGAAAGGATTTACTCTTTCTCAAAAGTACCCAACAGGTGTCCTAATGATTTTTTCTAAATTTTTTCATCCTTTGAGTTTTATATGAGACATAAACTCAAGTATTATGAAGATACTTACGAAGCCTGACACATTGCAAGTCATACCAGTTGATACAGGAACAGGGAGACAGAGCATATTCACAGCAGATCCAATTCACTGTGACAAAGGAGACTATCTTAGCAAACAAAAAAAAACTGAAAAAGGGTATCAACAACTTAGGCAAAACACCTGTTTCTGATATGCATCTGCAGTATGGTAGGTCCTGGAGACAGTAGTGCCTTTGAATTGGCCCAGTGACTCTAGGTCATGAACTTGGTAAAATTTTTCGTAATATTTTGTAGACTATGATTCGGTCATCTGAGACTGACTTCACAAGATGCCACTCTGATATATACCAGCAGGATGCTGACTTCCCCCTAGGTCAAAGATTTCGAGTCACAGAAGTTTCTGGACAAATAAGGGCATAAGGTTTTCAGAAACCCTTGCAGTTTGGCTGCTTGTTTTTTTCCACCAGCTTCAGTCTTCCTAATTTCCACTCATTCATTAGCTGCGTACATATCTGCAAATGCCAAAGGGCATTTCCAAAATAGTAACATCTAGATACTAAAAGCTGCCTCATTTCAGAGGTAAAGCAAGCCTTTTTCCATGCTCTCATCACTAGCACACACAGAAAGCAAGAATACTGAAATCTTCAGACTTTGTTTCATTATTCTAGCTGTAAAAGTACCAAACTTCTGCCTTTGGTTTAAACAGTGTCATCATAACAGGATTGGTCTTGAAGTTTCTCTGAATAAGGAGATATATATATATATATATATATATATATATATATATATTATAAAAGAGTTTGTGCACAAAGTATCCCTGAAGTATCCCTGAACAGCAGATTCTGTGCTGTTTTTACGGGTAGAGGCAGACCTATTTATTAATTTATTTATTTTACTAGAACCAGTGCAAGGAAGCACCATATGCTTTTATTCTTTGGGACTAATTACAAGGGAAAACAGTGATCATAAATAAAATCTGTTCTTTGGGCAAACTCCTGAATTACTATGGGCAAACTCCTGAATTAGTATGTGCAGGTGACATGGAATATTCCTATATCCCATGTCACCTGCACATAATTCATCAATAAAACGATAGTTATATATTGTGTATTTTTGACATGTGAATCATGTTAACGTTATGGTTTGATTAACACTCAAGGATAACAGTTTTAAACAGAAAAAAAAAATACATTTTTTTTTATCAGACAAATAATGCGGTCAAACATCCAGTTTTTATTTATTTATTTATTTATTTATTTATTTATTTGTTATTTTTTACCAGTTATGCTTCCCTTTAGAAATATATATAGTTTCCCAATCATGCATATAAGCAGAGAGCATTGTTCACAGTCTTCCTATGTGATAAAAACAGGTTTCTGTTTTTGTCACTGCTACTGTAGGAGGATGCCCCAGGCAGGAGACTCTGCACACTTCATCATTCAAGGACAACCTTTGCTCAATTTTTGTTTCCTTCAATGCCCCCTGTCTTTAAAAGCTAAAGATTATCTTAATGTCTTCCCTCCCACAGGGAGAGTAGCACATACAGTTTCCCCTGAGGCTATGATACATAATACTCTGTGTATCTGTCTGCTGCAGAATTGCAAGGCTGGCACCTTCGTCTGCAGACCAAGGGGGTCATTTCCATGACATCCTCCTTCACAGCTCTCCAAAAAGGGAAGGTCTTGCAATTCTCACCATAGCTTCGTCTTCTTTATATGTAAGCATGAGGATGTACCATAGTCATTCTGCACTATCTGCCTGTGTTAAGTACACCAGCCTAAAAGACAGACAGACCACCAGGAGCTAAAAATATTACAAGCTACCTCCGGTATTTTTTTTTAACATTAAAATCCTACCCACATTTAATGCAATTACTACCTATTTCCTGTTGTACTTTATTGTATTTTGCCAACAAATACACATATGAAATTTTATCCAATAAAATACATCTCTTGCATTGTGGCCAGCTCTTGCTAGACCCAACAGAATTGGTATTGCTCAGCATTTCACACCAGTCTCTTCACTATCTTCCCTTAAAAAAAATTGACCAGACTGTTGCTAGACAATGCTACCCTAAAGGAAAAAAAAATAAATGCAGAAAATTAATTTCTTTATCTAGAGAGAAAGACACACATAGAGACAATGCAGTCTCAAGAGCTTTGTATTACACCACTCAAAGCTCAGTTCTTGATATGAGGTATTTAAGATTTATTCTCACCAACCTTGACAGCCTCCTAAGATTCCCAAATCCAGCATTCTTTTCTGGATGGACTGACAAATGCATAGACCTATGGAATGCTTCTGCCCAGACACTTATCAAATACAATAGTAAATCTGAAATACACATGCATGTCAAAATACAACTTTCCCGTCATGCCCGTCTTTTTTTTCAATGCTTATTCTTAATTATGCAGAAAAGATTGTACAGAAAAATACCACCCGGAAGAGTCTGCTAAACTGTGTTTACAAATTTTAGAGAAGACACCTGTAGTGTGTGGTGTACTATCAGATAAAATCTCCTAAGGGCAACAAGTAAATCTATGTTGCAAGGCTAGGTGGAAGTGGCTGCTAAGTTCATAGCTGCAATCAATTTATGCATGTACACACATAAGCACACAATACTCTTATACTCACTATACATTGCATCTCTACCTTGAATCTCAGTTAGAAATAATTACATAGTTCTCTTAATATCAGAATGAAAGAACTCCAGGCACAAAAAACAGCTGTTATACAGCCATTTTTTTGTGTTGAGCATACTGAATAAATGAGGCTGATCCTCTTTATGCTGCTTTTGCTCTCCTCCTTACTCACTCTTCCTGCTCTGCCAGGGGAACAACAAAGTCATGATCCCCTGGGCAGGCTCTGCACTGGAAGTCATGACCAAATAGTCTGGTACAGCCTTCTTTTAAAGAGTAGCCTTATACATCATCATCCACAATAATACTAAAGAGTGGGATCCTGGACAACATTTCAATGGGGATTCCCTAAAGAATTTGAGAGTATTATTTTTTGCTTCAGCAGTGTACCATAAACTGAATCCAACGCATGTCATTTTTTGCAATGTATATAGGGCCATCTAGGCAGGAGAATCAGACAACACCTGAATATCAAATAGAATATACACGAAATATAATGTGAAAATTATTTCTCAACTATTATATTTTAAATTTAAAGTAGAAAATAATAAATTTGAAATTATTATTCAACTACCCCCCTATATTTTGTTAAAATAAATGTACTTGTCTATTGTGTATAAGTAGGTACAGTTAGCATGTTCATGAGTTGACTGTACAATGTGTTCTTTCAACCTTTGCTTTTATACGTGCAAGCACAACAGCATAATCTGAACTACAGTAACAAAAACATGTGGTGGAAATTAAATTTCGTAAAACATTTAAAACCTTAAATGATCATAAATCTTAAAGTACTATAAAAAATGAAATATCCTCTATCCTGAGGTTTATGTTTAGCAACAAATTTGAATAAGTTTTGTTTATCACTGAAAACAGCTTTCTTCACCAAAACAGACAGCAAGAATAAGATTAAGCAAAACATGTTTTGCCTCCTCAGATGTGCAGACATATTCCAATTTCCTTTGCACAATGATTTTTATGCAAATCAATGCTGCACAATCTCCTGACCTCTTTTACCATCATACCGAGACAATGACAGTTCAATAATTGGACTGGAACATACCTAGGATATTTGATTTTAAATTACGAAGTTGGTGCAGGACAAGTGAAATGAAAAGAATACGACTTTGTGTTAATTCTGGACTGATCAAGTATCAAAATCATGCCAAACAGAGTAAAGCAAACAAAGTGATTAGAGCTGTTAGTCCATTCACCTCCACAAGCATATACTTCACACCCTCAGTTCAGTTGTTAATTCCTAACAACGATGCTTTCATCCAGAACAAGGATAATGAGAAAAACCCAAGCAGGGCTCCTTGGGGAACTGTTACACTAAAAGTTACCTATGGACTAAATCCCACTTGTGCCTCCTGCACCTGATAAAGATGAGCAAAGCATTCAATATCCCTCACTTATTTAAAATCCAAATATGCAAACAGCATTGTGGAATCTGGACAAACTGCTTCACTGACGACACATGCAGAAAAAAAGCTATTCTAATTAAGCTTTTGACTTTGAACCAGAAGAGAAGTGGACACCTTGCTTTTAAAAAGCACTGTACAACCCCAGCTGAAGAGCAGGTGCTGCATGGTATTTGCATTTCCTGCAGAGGATTCTAGCTAGCAAGACCAACCAGCTGACCGTGAAAATTCTTGGCCCTAAGTGACCCAAGGACAGGCTATAAATCCATCCTATAAAATATAGTAAAAGCCCCGTTTGTTCTTCTACCCTTTCAATATGTGATGTTATACATTTGTGATTATCTCATTTTATTGGGCTCTTTAGAAAGCTGTTTATGATCATTTGTGGACAAAACAAAGGCTCGTTGTAAACTCTTTTTTAAATAAGTTGGAAGGTCAATATGAAACAAAGGGCACCACTTTTATGACTGCTACATGCAAGCTATGCTTGTGTGTGTAATATTACAATGCATTTCAGCAAAGGGATAGAGTCCTAGCTAATTACAAAGCTAACATATAATAGTATTGCATTAGCAGCCCAAGAAATTCCTATTGAATTGCATAGATCTGAAAATAGAAAGACATGCTTGTGCTGAAACTTAATTATCTTGGCAAAAATTGTGAGGGCCAGATTCTCAGAAGACAAACACAAAGCTCTGCTTTACACTCCTGAGGATCTAATGCTTTGTTTATTTGGATAACCTCCATCAGATAAAACTTACCATTTGGATTGACTAATTTTCCATATTATTTATGGTATCTACAGTCAAGTAACACAATTATTACTCAGTTTGTGAACAATAAAAAAGATACTGCTGATCTTCAAATACAAGGTCTAAAAGAGACGATCAGCATGCTCTGTCAGGTTAAAAATGTGAATGCTGTTGCATTCCACTCTAGGCAAAGAAGACAAGCCTTTTTCAAGGACAGTTTGGACTGAAATTCTTTTTTATGGTTTCAAAGTAAAACATTATGGTAAAAAATGAATACAGCTTTGTTTGTTTCTTCAGTCATCATTAGCAATAGACATAAAGGTATTCTGTTTTTGAGCCCATATGGAAAGATCATCAACACTTTCTGCTTCTGGGTCCTTTGCCAAAATACCATATCCCACATGCCTTTTACCTTTAAACATAAAAGAAAAGGTGTTGTTCTGGTCAAATAAAGAAATAATTTTTACTAGCATACGTCTAATGTTAAAGCTGCCTAAATCCTGCCAAAGACATTAAAACACCATCTGCAAAACAGATTTTCATTAAATTGATCAGTTTAAAGTTAAGCAGCAAGGCAGATGATGCTTTTGAGCTAACCTTTAACCTTTAACCTTCTTAAACTGAAATCAAGTCACTCCTTTTGGGTAATATCTTTGCCATTTGAGAAGAGAAGAGGTGAAGTGATCTATCCAAATTGAACTGACAATCATAGCATTAATAGTGTTATGGATCGATATTTTGTCAATAAAGGGAAAACCAATGGAGTTTTCACGCAGCTGAGTATTTGTCTGCTAACTGCTGCTTGTCACTTGCCCTGAGCTCCTAAATAGCTGCATATAAAATGTAAACTGAAGTATATACCCAATATAAAATTAATGTATATTAAAGCTATTATTCACTAATTGAATAATATTTTAATACACTGACTTCATTTTTTTTTATAATTATTATAAACTGATCCTTTTATTCAGTTACTTGGCTAAAAAGCTTCTTTACAGCCCCTACATTTTACTTGCAAAAAGGCTACCCTGTTAGATTAAAACTCCTTTTACTATTTATTTATTAAAAGTATTTGGAAACTATTTCATGAGCACCAGACATGATATATGCAGTTCCCTGAATCAAAAGCTATTTGACTAAGCCACAAAATGGCTTCCTTAAGAGCAGTTACAGTTCTATGTAGTTTATATCCAGAAAGATCACTTTCCTACCTCAGGTTCCCAAATCTGCAGAAGTCCAACATTTCCTCCTGCAGAATGGAAATGCACTCTGTTGCTATAGTGTCTTTCTCTGTTTACTCGTGGAGTTACCGGATGCTTCATGATACTGTGAAGGATTCACCAGTCTTCTGTGGTTTAATTTGGTTTAATATCAAGCTCCACAATTCCAAACACAAGTCTTTGGGAATTTCATCTAGCCCAAGCAGAGTTCACTTAGGGTAAGGTCATTTTTGTTCTGGTTCCTAGCAAACAACTAACTGCACCTTCTGCAAGGAGCAATCAGGCCTTTTCTTCCTTCCTTCCTTCCTTCCTTCCTTCCTTCCTTCCTTCCTTCCTTCCGTCCTTCCTTCCTTCCTTCCTTCCTTCCTTCCTTCCTTCCTTCCTTCCTTCCTTCCTTCCTTCCTTCCTTCCTTCCTTCCTTTCCTTCCTTCTTCCTTCCCTCCTTCCTCCCTTCTTCCCTCCCTTCCTTCTTTCCTTTCCTTTTTTAATTTAGAAAACAGCTGAAAGTTTTACTTTACAACATTTAGAATCTAACTTTAAAAGTGACATTTTGATGCTGATTAAAATTATTCACCTTCAGAAGAGAAGCTCTGATGTTCATGATAGCTTTAAAAGCTATGATTGTGAAAAGACATCCTTTTATTTTATCAATAGTTAAGTAGAGGAAAAGAAATCGAGCTGTTATGGCAACACTTACAAAAGGAAAATTCACAAAACAATAACATTTAAATAAACATAAATGACTAAAGATAAAACTCTAAGGTGCCTGACAAAGCAAGGGAACAAAGTCACAGATTCTTTTTCCGAGCTTTCACATGGTTTTAGTATTAAAGTTTTTATTGCCAAACCATATTCACAGCAACTTAATTTTAAGAGAGTTAGAGGAGCTGCTTGAATATAAACACAATTCATGAATATTCGATATCACTCCCAAGGCATATATCTATTATTCATACAAATTAATGTTTTGTTTGTTTGTTTTGATTTGTTTTTTCCTTAAGTGCTCTAAAAAGTATAACTGATGTATGAAGAAAAAAAAAAAAAAGTTTACAGCTCTCTTGGTGTCAACTGCTTCACCAAGACCTGAAAAAACTATCTAGTCTGCCAGCAGATAACTTTACAGACTTTAAAAATCTTATTTATTTCCACTTTATGGACTGAATGTATACCCACAATTAAAACTGAAGTTGTCTGGGTGACATACAGGGGCATTATATTCCTGATACAGATACAGATATTTTGTGATACACTGTAGTAATGTCAATACCGAATCTTAAAAAAAATATAAATAATAATAATAATAAAAAACACTAATACACCAAAACTCTTCCATTAAAATTAGCTTTAAAATTAGATTATATGAAAATAGTGTGTGCATATGTATGTGTTGTCTGATTTCTGAGAGTTTTTAAGCCTACCAGTGTTCAAATTTCCAAGCCTCTCTGGGAAGTCATGAGAGACATAAACTTCCAAACAAGCTAAGATTCTCGCTATCTCACTAAGATTCTCACTAGATTCTCACTAGGGACAGATCTTAAAAATACAGGTATTAGTATACATTAGTAACCTTATGATTATGAGATTTATGATTTGTATTATCCTTCGCTAGGACATGAAGTTTAGGTGGTATTACTGAAAGGGTTGTTCTTTACTCTTTACTGAAAGGGTTGTTAGGTGTTGGAATGGGCTGCCCAGGGAAGTGGTTGAGTCATCCTCCCTGGAGGTATTTAAAATACATTTAAATGTAGTGATATGGTTTAGTGGAGGACTTGTTCGTGTTAGGTCATAGGTTTGACTAGGTGATCTTGGAGGTCTCTTCCAACTTAAATGATTCTGTGATTCTATTTAAGAACGTACGCATTCCTCCTCCTCTGAGATGTTTTCCACCTTAACTGACTCAGAGATGGAACTTACAAGGTTAGTGTTGGTCATCTGATGGTCATATGATAGCTGAACTACACAAGCACAACTGAATCTAACAAACCAGAATTTGGAAAAATAAGAATAAATATCTTCAGAAGCAGGACGTTATAACTGATGAGGGCTACGAGTTGAGACTCACTCCCTTATACTCCAAATCAAATATTTTGTGGAACACGCTTCAAAACCAAACGTATTTGACCAAGATTTTTCTAGGGATAGGGTTGCGTGAAGTGATGAGACAATGCTTTTTTGAGTAGCTGGTTTGTATCTTTCAACTCTATATCTATGCCTATGGTTTTATTTTGAAACAAGAAAATGGCATCTTATTTTCAAAAGTCTCTGAAGCTTTAGCAGCAAAGCCATCTGAGAAAAGTCTTCTGCCTTCCCATCTCCCATTCTATCACTCTTATCTGTGACGTTTTTTGCAGCAGCATCTCTCTGAAGGCTAGCTTTATAAAACAAATTATGGAAATAATCCAGGTTAACACTCCAAAAAAGATATGGGGACCAGATATGTTTTAACCAGGTCATTTCAAAAACCTGGCTTACAGCATGGCTCTGCAGTCAGCATAACTGGAGGGCACAAGGAATCATTTCATAAATGACAGGGAGCAGGAATCTCTGAAGACAGTTTTGCTGCTGAGGTAGGCAAGTTATGTAACTATACTCTTAGCTCTTTTGGGACTTTTCAAAACAAAAATTTGGGTCTTTAGAAAAGCAACATACAAACAGAAAAAAACAACCCCCTGAAGTTAAGGAAAAGCAGAGCAACCAACACTGTCGGAGAATATAATAGACCTAATCTTGTGTTACTGCCATTTTTGTCCATAGCAGATACTCCAAGGTTAAAACGATCAGGTTATAAAATGAAAATCCAAGTTACTGCCTGTGCACTCTGTGTTAGCTCAGAGCATCCATTTGAACATTGCTTAACACCAGCAAAATGTTATTTCTTGCTTAAACTACAGATCTGCTGAGGCTTTTCTGTATTTGTTCCATGTGTACATGTTTTCAACATGATTAGAAAACCAGCATAGCTGCTATAATCAGCAGATGACTCCTTATAGCTTAGTTATCACAGATTTCTAGTATAAATCAATAGATAACACTTGCAAAATGGATTTTCTAATCATATTTAGAGCTTGTTACAGTGACTAATGGTTTGCAATATTTCCTGAATTTTTTTATCCCCTAGACAAAAGAAGTTTTTAATAAGTTACAAAGTTATTCATCTTGGAAATGAATGTGTTATATTTTGTACATGAACCAAGACAATCAAGCCAATCCAGTAAACACACTGCAGAAAATAAGTTACCCCATAATTAGGGTTTGGAAAAAGTCATGACAAGTTGTGTAATAAATGGTATTCATCACTCCCACATATTCATTATATCCACATAGTTTTTTCCAGTAAAGATAAAAATATAGTTGCCATTCTACTAACATATTTATCTACACCACACCCTTTCATGTTTGTGAAAAATCATTACTGGCTTGCAAAAGAAGGGCAGACAAAAGGATGGCAGTGCTTACTTTTGAATATCATTGGTAATAATGTGGTATATTGCGTGTCCTTATTGAAAATACTGATGTAAAATAACTTGGCTGTCACAGACTATGGTTGCAAACAGACATACAAGCCAGAAAGTGATCTTTTTTCCTATGAACGGTATGGAAAATTCATCATTTTCCATAATCTCTGTCAAGCCTCTGATCAAAATGTTATGGACAAAGTTTGAAAAGATCATAAGACATGCAAAACCCCTCTAGTTATGTATGATGAAAGGACTTCTTTTAAAAAACTTATGTCCCCTGTGTCCATAAAGTGAAAGCTGAGTGAGCCCTCAGGTGAATCTACACAATTCACTGGGAGCACACCTTCTTGACT
>NC_088980.1:127076084-127078584 GCF_963932015.1 Anas acuta | reverse complement strand
GTAGCTGGCTATCCCTGATTAAGCACCAATCACAATTCTTCCCCACACTTCAGTCACCTCAATGGGCGACGGAACAGAAATTAATATTTACTGCAACCAGTCCCATCATCCTAGGGGAGAATCGCATGCACTCAGTTTTTTCATTGCAAAACGTAATGAACACCATTTCAAATACCATTTTGATGTTATCAATCCTGGTGAGTTGCCCATCTCTCAACCACTGCCTCAATCAACATCTCCCCTAGCTTAACAAATCATACGCAAGCACTACTGATGAAAATCCTTCAATCATTTCTTGCAGGCAGGCATCTTAGACCATAAACTCTCTTTGTTGAGAACAAGATGCACTCTATAAAAGCCATATCAGTGTCTGGCAGCAGGGTAAAGCACCAGAGGAAAGTTGGGCATACACTGGTTAATAGTCTGCTTTGCTTTCCTTTTTTTTTTTTTTTTTTTTTTTTTTTTGGGGGGGGGGGGGGGGCGGGGGAGCCTGCAAGGCTCCAGCCACTGTAATAGTAGCCTGATTACAGCCTAAGCCACTCCGAGTCCTTGCAGATCTCTCAGCTTGCAGAATGATGGCACTGTACACAACAGCTGAGTACTCTGAAACTTTAGTGTTTATTTTCAGCCTGTGATATAGACTTTGCCTTGCTTTTAAGCAGGAGGTAAGTAATCTTCATTCCAGTCATAAGTCAGAGTGATAGCTCTCATTAATTTTAGACGAAAACAGAAGCCAATTTATCAGATAAGTTTTCAATTAAGTATAAAAGTTTGATTACATCCTGAAAACTATTGTTTTAGATATCTCAAGCATGAATGTTTTCTCCAACTTTTCATTTACAAGAAGAGTAAATCTAATTTTAAAACTGTTAATTGTTATACAAAATATATACATAAAAGCCAGGTGCTATATCCCTGCATACAGTCATTCAGTGTGATTTTGGGATGGAAAAAAAAAAAAAAAAAAAAAAAAAAGAAATCCTTGCCTAGGACAGGCTTCAGTGAAGGTCATGGAGATATTAAGTATGAAGGATAGCTGTTTAATTTTTTTTTTTTTTAAGTGTAATCAAATCTAATCTTGTCAGCTAAATCACAGAGAGGAAGTGATCGGTTTGAGATACATCAGAAGATTTGCATAGAATGAAAATGAATCAAAATTAGTTTTGGTATCTGAAATGGCTAAAATGACAGCCTAATTGCTCCTGAATCAAACGTCACAAAGCTCGGTATATAATTTTAATCATTGATGAGATTCAGGTTAATTATGCTCATGGCACACATGCAATTTAAAAACCTTTTGAAATAATCTGATCACAAAGAGCATGAAAATGGAATAATTCTCTAATTAGTCCACAGACAAGCATGTTTACCTTCCTGTTTGGCAAATCTGCACAAATAGTGTGTGCATCCTGAAGAAAGCCTACATGATTCTCCTCTTCAGGCCTTATCTACTGTTAAAAATTGCACAAGGACAGTTACACCAGAAAGCAAACCCCAGCCCTTCCATCTGTAGCAGACTGGTATAAATGTCTTTATACTGGTATCTCTCAACTCTGACACAAAAGGATAAACAATGCTGGTATAAAGCATTTTTATATGTAGTCACTCAGCAACTGCAGTCGTTGAGACTATTTCAGTCACGCGTAAACACACATGCAAGCATGAAGACACGCACTCAGCTGGCACCAACACGCAGGCTAGAAGTTTTTTGGAACATTGCAGAGGAAAACAAGCAGTAGTAGTTTTTTTTGGTGTTTTTTTTTTTTTTTTTTTTTTTCCACAGTGATATAGGGATGAATGTGTAGTAACTCTGTCCTACCCAGAACCACAAAGGGATTAGTCAGGATGAAAACTCTTTTAAAGGGTAGATAAAGAAGGAGTTAATATAGCAAAAGAAGCCAGATGTAACTGCCTTAAACTATTCTAGCCCTATCTGTGGCTTCCCATTTAACCTTCTCTGCTTGAAGCAAGCTTTCCCCATACTGTGGTATCCCAGGGCATCAGTGTCCAGCACACAAGCAAAAACAGTTGCCAGAATAGTTGTGGTCATGCACACTATACATTGACCAGGATGGTATTTATGAGCATTAAGTAAATTTAGGCAGCTACAAAATGGGTTCTGCAGTCCAGCATTTCACCCTTCCCCTTCTTCCCACAGCCCTGCACTGAAGAGTCCTGCTGTTGCAATTTCTAGTCTTAAAGGAGACTACTTCTGCCTACTTAGCAGAAGTAGGCTAGATTTTTAAATCAACCATCACATAGCTAAAGTACAAAACAAAAACAGCACAGTAATAAGCGTCATAACATGTTTCCCGTTACTTAATCAACATTTTTAAATAAACTGCACATTTAGAGTTATCAGGCTCCCTTACATAACTTCAGTATTAATCAGTCCTAAACAATGACATCAGCCCTCTGATCACAATTGTATAAACAAGAGTATATTTCATTCCAATTAAAACAAATAGCAATTCTTTGAACTGACGAGCAGAACAGAGAG